>NC_138228.1:47095018-47174797 GCF_964197995.2 Scardinius erythrophthalmus
TATAGTGCCTCCTGTGTGAACGCAAACACATCCCGGATTGATGCCGGACCTAGTAACATTGCCGGGATCAGTCCCGGAACGCGCCCTGTGTGAACAAAAGCCAGGACCAATGCCGTGAGGGGTGTGTTGTAGTGATGACGCACGTGCCATCGCATGGGCCTTTCTACCACCTCAGTACAGCATACGGGGAATGAGCCTCGGCAAACCCAGTGGCGCTACTGGGGAGTATGGACTCGTCTTCGTGCGAAGAGGAGTTATCAGCAGAACTGACATCTGACAGGAGTTATCACATCCTGATGTCACGTGTCTTTACGGGATCTTTACGGGATGTGTGTGAATGCACTCACAGATTCCGGAAAATCACTGGCAGTGTGAATGAACCAAAATCAAATGATCCTGGGACAAATCCTGGGATACATTATCCGTGTATTTTCCGGAATCTCTGTGTGAAAGGGGTTCAGGTGAGACACAGGTGAGACACAGGTGAGACACAGGGCCCACGACCGATCTAAAGTATCCAGATAGAAATTAGTTGCCCATTCTCAATGGGAATGTGCTTAAGCACCATCGCTCTGCAGCATTGCCCAAAAAAGTTGTCCCGTCTATCACCATCTTTAGTGTCCTTGTTAGCGCACCCATTTCCAATGCTGGAGACGCTGGTTCAAATCCCACTTGGAGCGGGTTGAGTAGGACAGGTAACACTGGTAAAGACTTAGGGTCCCAACTTACCCGGCGCAATGCAGTGTCAAGTGCGATGCAAGTGTTTTTTGCTAGTTTCAGCCCGACGCAGTTTTCATTTTCACGTCCTGTGCCACATTGTTTAAATAGCAAATGCATTTGCGCCCATTTGTGCACCCATGGGTGTGCTGGTCTGAGAACGAGTGTGTGCTCTGGCGCATTGTTGACGCGTTGCAATTTTGAGGAACTGAAATTGACTGAGCCATTGACCAACTGAAACCTGGTCTAAAGTCAATGGCGCAATATTTCGTTTTTTTTTTTTTTGTTGTTATTTAAAGAGCACGCTAGTAATGTGCGCTCATAGGCGGGTCCACAACGCGCATGCACTCTGCTTATTACACACACAGGGACGCAGCACACAAACATGCCAAATATTTAAAAGAAAAGGATTTAAAATAAAAGGATTACAATGTAAAAGCTTATTATTGTGTACATAAAGATGGAATCCGGCTTGTCCCGTAGATGTTCTGCTTGCGCACTCTTACCTCGCGCACGAGCAGATCCGTTTGCGCTCTGGAGACGCGTTCAGTCTTTCCACTATCAAATTCCGTCATGTAAATAGCGAATCCGCCATGGCGCGAGCGCAACTGGCATTTAAAGGGAATGGGAGATGAGACTCTGATTGGTTTAACGCACATAAATCCCAAAACACACCCATTACTCATTAACCCTCAGATGGTCTTCGTTTCGGAGTCACATCCTGGGCCTTCCCGGTCAGAAGTGACCGGAGGCCTAAAAATGAAACTTCCTCCATCCCAGTAAAACCAATGCAATTTATTTTTGTTCTATAATATTTATTCTTTTTAATTTTGTATTTTGAGATCATTTTATTGAATTTATTAATATTTATGCCATATTTATGGTCTATTTTTGCCATTGAAATTAATAAAAAAAATTATATAAATATATGTATTTTTTTATTTTTTATTTATGCAGTATTTTAGTTTAATATTACGGTGACGCATTGCTGCCACATACTTATTATTTTTTCCCCTCAATTATGTCGTAATAACGAGATCTTATGTCGTTTTAACGACATCTTTTCTCGTAATAACGAGATCTTATGTCGTTTTAACGACATCTTTTTCTCGTAATAACGAGATCTTATGTCGTTAAAACGACATCTTTTTCTCGTAATAACGAGATGTTATGTCGTTAAAACGACATCATTTTTTGCCCTTATAAGGACATGTGTCATGTACAAAATATGCCTTTATCCACATACAATTGACAGCCTATCGCGCTTTTATCACACATTCAAAAAGCTTAAGCAAATAGTAGCAGCCCCCAATCATGCAAAATTAATCAATGAGGCTCTTTTTGAAAATATATTTTAAATAGGCCTGTAAGTTTTTTTTTAATATAATATATTATATATAAGATTTATTTTTGTTAATAGGCTATATATATCTTCATTCATTACCTAGAGATATAATTAAACAAAAAGTAGTCAAAACACATCTAAAAGAAAATTTTACAACATTGTGTTCTTATTTTGTTTAATTAACGAAATGTCAATCTTCGCCTTTATAACAGAAGATACAATACAATACAAAAATCTTCAAGATACAGCCTACAATCTTCACATGTATAACGGATTGTCACCTTATAAACAGTCCTTTGTGTGGTGGAATAAGCAATGCTATATAGAAATATATGGTTAGTATTTTAATTTAAATTTTATTTTATTATTTTATTAGTTCATTAATTATGCTAACTCAGCTAATTAAATATGACGAGCTGGATACTTACTAATAAAATAATGTCAAATATTAAATGTAGGCTATTGATTAGAGTTGCCATAGACTAAAGGATTTTTCTAGTCATTAATTTAAGCAATTAGGACTAATCGCACGTTTATATTCAATCCTGGGTGCATGTAGGCTATAGCCTATTCCGCGCTCAAGCGTATGCATAAAACTCGCCGCAAAGCACCAGCAAAAGTAGGCTAATGATATAATAAATGTATCTGAAAAAAATAACGAAGCATTTTAATTGTTTATTAATTAACTAGTCTTTTCTAAATCAGTGTAGGCTGCCTGCATACATATCTCCATACATCTCCGCTGTAATGTAGCCTAGATGCGCCTTTATTACGGACAGGATTACTTAATCAGATAGTAGCTATACCGTATTGCTTTCGATTGGATTTTTTTTTTTCGTTGGTGGGAATTTTTTTTATTAACTTTATAGTTATATTTCTCATGTCTGTGAGGCTTGTCTATACACTGTTTTTCAGTTCATTTTTGAGGCGCGCTCCAATTCACAGAGATCATGAAAGCGCGCCCTGTTCGTTTTATTTTGTTTTACAAAGGCACACCGTTTTCTTGTTGTTGTGAGTTTACACAAATAAAAGTAGTTGCGACTGATGTATTATTATGTTCTGTATGACCAGAAATGATGGAGTATTTTAAGTTGTTTCCACTGTTGATAATGCGAGACAGAAAATGCGAGTGATGGCACCGGCGCCTTCATCCATGTCTAGTGCGCGCTCCACACTCCGCACAAACACTGGATATGCGCTTCATAATAGCGAACATTTATCTAGGTTAACGTTAGAGCGAGCGGTCATGCCAGACAGATAATCCTCTTCATGTTTAACTAATCAAATTCTGTTGCATTTTATTGCGCCAGTTTGAAAAGGGCGGCTGAAACACTTAGCCTACAGATAAACGCCCAACGCTGGTGTTTTTCTTTAAACAAATTCGTTTAGACTTTAAAATAAATATTGTTTATGGGCTAATTAATGCCACAATAATTTGTTTATTTTATTGGCTAATTGTATTTTTCATTTTTGTTTTGCATTGAATACCATTGAATATTTTCATTGAATGCATTGAATATTCGCTGTGCACCGCAATACCACCCTCCCATAGAAAGACACGTTAAGAGCCACCTATTTTCTTTATAATAAAGGGAAGGAAAACGCTTAATGTATAATTAAATGCATTGCGTTCATATTCTTTATAACTGAAGCGTTTTCTTTATTATAAGGGTGTATTATTCCATTAAAAAAGGACTGTTTAAGGTGACAATCCGTTATACATCTTGAAGATTTTTGTATTTTATTGTAGGCTATCTTCTTATAAAGACGAAGATTGACATTTCGTTAATTAAACAAAATAAGAACACAATGTTGTAAAAAATAAACAACTCAGGCTATGTTCTGTTAGATGTGTTTTGAATACTTTTTGTTTAATTATATCTCTAGGTAATGAAGATATAGCCTATTAACAAAAATAAATCTTATTAGGCCTATATAATATATCATATTAAAAAAAACTTAGCCTATATAAAATATATTTTTAAAAAGGGCCTCATTGATTAATTTTGCATGATTGGGGGCTGCTACTATTTGCTTAAGCTTTTTGAATGTGTGATAAAGGCGCGATAGGCTTTCAATTGTATGTGGATAAAGGCATATTTTGTACATGACACATGTCCTTATAAGGGCAAAAAAGATGTCGTTTTAACGACATAAGATCTCGTTATTACGAGAAAAAGATGTCGTTTTAACGACATAAGATCTCGTTATTACGAGAAAAGATGTCGTTAAAACGACATAAGATCTCGTTATTACGAGAAAAGATGTCGTTAAAACGACATAAGATCTCGTTATTACGACATAATTGAGGGGAAAAAATAATAAGTATGTGGCAGCAATGCGTCACCGTATAATATAGAGTCTAGGCCTTCAAAAAAAAATGTTTGAAGCAGATTAGCACCATCTGGTGAGAGTATGGAGAGAAAGCGTTGAAGCATGGTGTAACCACTAGATGGCATCTATACAGTTCTCTATTGAGAGGCATGTGAATTCCCCAGCTGTTTATGGACACATTTACTTTTTTTTTTTTTTTACAGAATTTGTAACAAAAAATGCTATTCATTCAATTATAACACTTTTTGTAAAATAATATTAATTTTAATTTATTTTTTTATTTATTTTTTATTTATTTTTCAATTTCCCATTCATTTTCTATGGGGGTCATTTTTGACCGAAGACCACAAGTGTGACTATTTTTTTTACGACCACTTAGCATGCTCGAATCATGACCTCAATTTTTTTGTGTGTGCACATACCTAATCCCATACAAGTCACCAAGTTTCGTAACATTCCAATGAAGCTGTGATTTTTAAAAATTCAAAACAGATTTTTTGTAATCAAAATTTATTGGTGTTTATGTGTATAAAAGTGTGTGTGTATGTTTGTGTGTGTGGGTGGGTGTGTCTTTTTTGTACTCTTGATGTTGTAGAGTGTCACCCCTTTACAGCGGTGTACTTTTTTTTAGGATTGAGGCCGATTTGTAGATTGTACACACAAAAATTCGGAGAATTTATTTTTTTGTCAATTTCCCATTCATTTCCTACGGGTCGGTCATTTTTGACCGAAGACCAAAATCGTCACTTTTTTTTTTACGACCACTTAGCATGCTCGGATCATGACCTCAATTTTTTTTTGTATTCACATACCTAATGCCATAAAAGTCACCAAGTTTCATAACATTCCGATGAAGCTGTGATTTTTAGAAATTCAAAACAGAAAATGTTTCGGTCAGAAATGACCGAGGACCGTCTGAGGGTTAATAGAATAGGGACACCCTTTTAGGCCATTTTCCTCGTCGTTAAACTAGCAAAAGTGGATTCGGACATGCCCTAAGTGAACTTGCGCCCTGCGCATTAGACCATGCACTTAGATCATTAAAATAGGGCCCTTAATGTCATTTCTATGTTGTTTCTAAATTCTTTCTCTTCTGTTCTCTCACACACTTTATTATATCATTCTAATTATTAAGGGCCCTAAAAGACCTTGTGTAAAGGTCCTTGTGTAAAGGTTTAATTTTCTTGGATTGTGCACTGTAGATTTACTGTACTAATGTCAGAGCAGGGGGAAATACTTCGTATATTTCTATCGCATGTAAATGGCGTCATTAAAACTGATTTCTTACGGAACATCTTTCATGTGGGTTGACTGGCTCATGAATTCAGAAGGCAGCGACATTTGCAGCAACTCAATGATTAACTGAACTTGAAGATGAGCACTAAGAAAATATTAGCTGCAAGCTGTCTGGATCAGTAAACAATGCGCTACAAGCAAAAAATATATCTGAGGAAAGCTTACCGACTACATCTGAAATGAGAAAGAGGTCAAACTGCCATGTTTATTCTCCTCCTCTTAGTGTGAATGTTTAAAGAGATTCTCAATTAATAGCAGTGCAAAGCAAGAAGCACAAATAATTTACATTTAAAGGCATTCAAAACACGGTACAAAAGGCAAATTATAACCATTTAAATGGGACATATATTGGAGGATTTCACCTTTTTATGTGCTACTTTATTTGATATTTAAAGAAATTGGAGGGTAATGTAAAAATGCACATATAAAAGCATAATTTAAAAGAAAAAAATGGAAATAAAGAAAACATAAAATAAAAGAAAATAAAATCTCTACCCATAAATCCACACTGCTCTACTCCAGTTGGAATCTGCCACTGGTGATGGCACCACTTGTCTTCCGCTATACATAAATAAATAATAATACTGCTAGTAATCCCTAGCCTGATGTCGTCATACTCAGATTCTAGTCAGAATGTGAGTCTGATCTGCTCCATTGGGCTGTGATTATGGGGCGTGTTTCAACCGAACCAGGAAAGAAAATGCCTCTGCACTCAATTGGATAGACCAACAGCCAATCAGAGCAACGGAGTAAGTGACGCATGTTCTTCATTCATCTTTCCGATCGACAAATGCCTTGATCGCAGTTCTCTGTTCCTCTTTTCAAATGAATGCGCGGTCGATATCTTCTATAACAGACGCGATGGCGGAATCTACACATGATGTTTCATAAACAAAGTTCAGGAAGAACACGTTCAAATAATCAATCCAATCAACTTGTCATCAAACAATTACCAGGTCTATCAGCATGAGAGGAAGCATATATTTATTCACTCTGTCAACTCACCTAACATTCCTTGACAGTTTCCAGCATCCCTCCACTCACTCTCGGCTTGTTCTTCCACAGCCAGGAATACGGGGGGAGTACTTTGAGTTTGAATACCGAGCCAGAGCCCTCTCCTCGGACAGCACGCCAAATATGCATTTGAAATCTCAATTATCCAGCGGCAGCCATCTTTGTTGTAAACGAATTCAACCCAGGCGCTATTTGGTGACGTGGATGATTACGTTACTGACGATCATCTGTCCATCATCGTTTAAAGCCCGCCTTAACAATTTGATTGGTCCGAACAGCTTTTGTTTGGGCATAATGGCTCCACAATGGATCAAGTCCAGACCGAACTTCCCGACCTAAAAATGTTGTGGGCGGGGCTAAGTAATTGGCATCCAAGCTAAGTAATCTCCATTTTTACTAAATATATTTATAATCTGATTGTCTCCCTGTTTGGACATACTCTAACGTTCACAAACATTCGCAACGCTCCCTTCCCTCTTCATCCAGACTATTTATGGAAACTAAGCAGCTAAAATGGGTCATTCAGAAATTCTCATGTATTGACGTCAATATCAGTGAATCACATTATATCAACACAGATTAAAAAACTTTGTCTGCCCTGGTCAATGACAGTAGTTTTCACACAGGCCCCGGAACAGGAGCTCAAATGAAATGTGGAATTTCATGTTCATATTTTGGTTTAGTTGCATTTCCAACCTAAAATTGTTCTATATTTAACTTCCTTAAAAA
Source organism: Scardinius erythrophthalmus (assembly GCF_964197995.2). Lineage (NCBI taxonomy): Eukaryota > Metazoa > Chordata > Actinopteri > Cypriniformes > Leuciscidae > Scardinius > Scardinius erythrophthalmus. The sequence goes on from NC_138228.1 coordinate 47,102,454, forward strand.
TTAATTCATCTTCACTGTGTCAAGAAACACCGGGGAGAGAGAGAGATTGTTTTCGAAGTTGGGACTAATTAAAATTGGATGAGGGATGGAAACAGTCTGAACTGTTTGACGGTGATGCAAACCAAGGGTGATTACAAGGTTATCCGAGGACAGCAGGATGATGTGGGCGTTCTGAGAGGGATGATTGACGTTTAATACATTTTAGATCATGCGTGACTGTTTTTGTGTTTTAACGTGACTGTACAATTAGCCTTTCTGATGTGGGTTCCCTTGTGAAAAAAACGTTCGGACATTATGAAACAAAATGAATACGGTTTAAACTTACATTAAATGTAATTAGCTGAAATACAGTGCTTTTTTGACCCACTTACATAAGGCATTCAAACTCAGTTAATCACACTTCTTTTTCACAAGGGTTATTTTTGAGTTGAGAGAGAAAATGAAATGCTACAAACTATACGCATACAGAATATGGCTCCTTTAAGGCTGCAAAATGACTCAAATAAACACATAAAGTGCCACTGGTCGCAGACCCAAAGCGACGAGATTTGATTTTCGGTCATCGGTAAATCAACATCGTGACCCGCTTTTACGATGTATAAAACATGGGCCCTTAGGATAGGAGAAAGCTTTCAGATTTGCACAGCTGTCAAGAAAGAGCTCTTTCTCTCTCTTCACAGGCGTCTCTGACAGGAGAAGAGGACTGATTTGTGGAGGACTCTCTCTCTCTCTCTCTCTCTCTCTCTCTCTGCGGGGAGCAGAAGATGATGCTGAAGAAGTTTTAAACCAAGATGAATGAGAGAGTCTGGGTGGAGACTTTAAACTACGCGACTGAGCGGTGTATTGAATACTGCCTATCCAAGAGAATAAAGGCCATTATTGTGTGTTGTATGCTTGGTACAGCAATTATTGCAAACATGAGTGTGATGAGACCACTGCAGTCATTCAAAGGGGCGTCTCTGCGAGGACAAGGAGGCTCTAACTCAACGGGACAAGCTGTGTTTACACCACCTGAAGTCTCAGGAAGAGGCTGTAAACCGTGGGATGCTCAATGATTTCCCCAGGTGCTTCCAAATCACGGCTGATTCAGGAGGATCAACACATTCGCTTCTGAGAGCAACATCAAGTAAATGTTAAATCAGGAGTGGGACACTAAAAAGATCAACACCTGACATTTATGTTGCCAGACTGAACACTGTTTGTTCTGGGAAGTTCAACATTAATCTGGAGCAAATAAACATCTAATTACATCCCAATTAATGCCACTAGAGACAGCAGCAAATTATTTTAAGGAATGTTTATTTTTACTCAAGAGTGGCTAGTATAATGAAACATGCTGAAAAAATATTAAAATAACAACATCACAACATGAATATATATTAGTAGGGAAGACTTGGAACATGAATTGACACGGCAAGTTTAACAAGGGAAAGTGGCAATGGAAATTAGTCTCTGTGTCGAAATATAAAGGTTTTCCACTTTACAATGTATACTTTTGCTCCAAAATGGGCATAACAATTATTTCAGTAAATTGGGCATGCATGCAGATACATACATAAATACAAATAATAATAAATGCATAAATAAATGCATATGTAAATTCACAAGTGCATAAATGAATGCATAAATAATAAATAAATATGTTAATCAATGAAAATGTAGGGAAAACTTGGAACATGGATTGAGTTGTAACATCGAAAGTTTAACAAGGCGACGAAAATTAGTCTCTGTGTCGAAATATAAAGGTTTTCCACTTTACAATGTGTACTTTTGCTGGACATGCAAAACAGTCTATATTTGTTTCCAAAATGGGCATAACAATTATTTCAGTAAATTGAGCATGCATGCAGATAAATACATAAATAAAAATATTAATACATGCATAAATGAATGCATAAATAATAAATAAATAAATATGTTAATAAACGCATAAATAAATAAAAATGTAAATAAATGCATAAGTTCATGTTTCTTATTTGTGTAGCAACAGCTCTCTTTGTTCTCGACATTAACTTACAGAGAGTGTAAGTGTGCAACTGATAATGTGGGAATAATATGTACAATTTTGAGATAAAATTGAGAAGAAGAAGAAAAAAAGTCAATAATAATAATGTATGTGTGTTACTCTCAAGACCAGCAACAATCTCCACACGCATCCGCTCAGGTGCTCACGGATCCTCCTGGATCTGCAACAATAACATTTTCTCTGCTGAGACCGTGTAATGGAATATTTTTCGTACCGCTTTCTAGTTATTTTAAACATATGACACTTTAATAGAATTAATATAAGAATAATAAAACAAGACATGTTAGTGTTATTTTTCTGTTGGAAAAGCAAAATCTGTTTAAACAGCACTGGAACATGAATTAATTCTGGACTAAAAAAATAAATCCTTTTTAAATATTTCACCTCCAGAGAAAACAAGAGCACAAGTTGTACTTTACTAAAACAATAGCATTTTACTAATGGTCCTTTTTCAGATTATTTTGCCTTTGCAATCACAAAGTACTTGACAGATCAGCTGGGTAAATTGTGTTGCAAAACTTGCGGTGTAACCAATTATTATCCTCTGATACCTTGAATCATCCTTGTCTTGAAGAGTTTCTGCAGTTCAGCGTTTTTGCGTATTCTGCTGACTAAATCTGACTCTGATCGTTCACTGCAAGGTTATCAATCCAGCTGTGTGTGCTGGAATAAACACACACCTCCCACAGATCTTTGATCCCACACACTCATGCTACAGTGCAGGAATCAAAGCCTTCACAAGACTGTAAAATCTGTGTTCACACTGATGCACATCCTCACACAATACGTCATCAAGCTCCTGTTAAAGTTAGAGAAGACATGCGTGTCTAGATCTAGTCAAACTCAGCACAAAATTATTCTGACAGAAGCCTTCACTTTCATCTCGCTCGCAGCTGGAGACGACAGGAACGGCACGTCCTTTAATTCTCTGTTCCACGTCGTGACACAGAAACGTCGGGAAATTACGCTCAAATGTTGCACGATCTAATTTTTTAGACAAAGACTGAGGGATTTCTGCTGAGAAGAGACACTTTTCATAACACTTTCTTAAAATGAAATTTTAAAGGAAAACTCGTGTTTTTCCAAGCCGACGTGAGTCTTATTTTTTTGCTCATGGAACAAAACAAATTCATTTTAAATAAAGATCACACTGCTCTTTTTCCCTTCAGCAAAAGAAGACAATGACCTTGGGCCTTCTTGGGACCAGAAAGCACTATAAAAGCAGCATTGGTCCAGTATATTATTGTTATAATTATGTCATTATGTAATATTATGTGATACGAGTTTCAGAAATGACTTTGATCGCCCTCACAATCTCACATCATATGCTCTGCGTAAAATCAAAACTTGTCAGGTCATGATTGATCATGTGACACACGATAACCAATGCCATCATTGATGTCAAAACTGGTGCAATGCATATTTGCCAATGAATTTGTGGAGGGAACGATAATCACTGAATAACGGCTTACATTTAGGTCTCCACTTCACACAAAACGATTGAATGGCTTTAGAAATATTTGATGTCCTTTTTGGAGAATGACAGCAGAACCTGTTTATGGAAATGAGCTGCTTTTTGAGATGAAAAATATTATTTTGAATGATAATGGGATTTTATGTATTTGTTTTACCCCTCTGAAGCATTTATTCAAGCAAGTAAATATATCTACGAGCAATGCTGGTACAGGATAGACAACATGACAACGTTTCTGAAGTCTTCTAGGATGCTCTTTGCTTTGTCATTCCCAAATCGAGCTTGTTCGTCCCCCTTTACTCTCCCAGAAGGGCAATTATTTTGATGAACTGAAGAGAAGTCGTTTCAAATGCTTGTGACATGAATCAGTGTTGCGAGATTAAAGATGGCGGCATGACATGTCATTGGTGATGCCGACTGAAGCCCTGGGTTTATCCATAAAACATCCTTCTGGCAAAACCTCATGATGATATAACTACACTGACCCCATCATTCATAATAAACTTTACAAAAGGACAAAACCAATGGTTCATTAGAAAAGTGTGCATTTATGCAATGAACTGATTATATTCAAGTCTTACATAAGAGTGTATGTCTCAGCAGTGTTGTGGGTAAGGCATTACAAGTAATGTGACGAGTTACATTCAGATTAGTTTTTCAAGTAACTAGTAAAGTAACGCATTACTTTTTAATGTACATCAAACTATCTGAGTTACTTTTACAAATAAGTAACTCAAGTGACTTTGTTTTCCCGACTGTCAGCTCTCCTGTCCCCATGTTGAGCGAAGTGCAGAGACGCCGTGTGTGAACATCTTTTAGAGTAAATGTAAACATGCATTTACTCATCTCACTTGCATAAAAACAGGCTCAGTATTACTCGAACCCCCAGTTTCACAGACAAGGCTTGAGTCAGTAGTCCCAGACTAACTGAAAATCCTAAAATACGTCACTGCCATTGTTTTGTCTCGAGATCCTTAAATGTCCTAATCCTGGCTTAATCTAAACCCTGTCTGTGAAACCAGGCCCTAATGGATAAAAACAGTGAAATGCAAACTCATAATGTTATGCAAACCTCCAATCATTAAATGTGAAATCATAAAAATATACCATTCAATCTGACATTATTAACTAATGTCTTGCAGATGCCCTTCAATGATTTGATTGAACCATAATAATAAGCAAAAATGATATTAGACAAACATCACATTTGTTTTATTTTTTATTTTTTGTATTTCTGAAGTAAGAGTGTTGAACTTTCTTCTCCTGCATGTGTTTGTTTGAGCGGCGCCCTCTACTGTAATGGTGTGAATTCGCATTTCCTTCAGTTTGAGGCTTATTCATTTCACTTTTGGTATGAAAGGGCATTTATTTGCCAAAAATTATTAGTTTTATTTATTTATTTTTGTGTTTTAAATCAAACCAGCGAGCCAAAAACAACACAAAAGTAACATAAAAGATTACTTTCCATAAAAAGTAACTAAGTTACACAATTAGTTACTTTTTGAAAAAGTAACACAATATTGTAATGTATTACTTTTAAAAGGGGGGAATTGTGGGGTGGGATATGAGCTCGTAAGAGGAAAAAAAGGCAGAATATGGAATTTATATCGCGCAATTCAGATTTTTATTCTCAGATATAAACTCGGAATTGCAAGAAAAAAGCCAGAATTGTGAGATTAAACTGTTTTAGGTTTAAATGTTATCTATATGTTTAAATGTTATGTCATGCTTTAGGGTTAAAACATTCCGTCCCTATGAACTGCATATGTTAATATGTTGACCTATTGTTTACATCGAAGGGCAATCATCGCAGCGCTCATCAGTCCAGCCTGTCCATTAAATGTCTTGCAACCATAAGTGTCTGCGTTTAGCTGCAAATGGCTTTTTCAAGAACAGTATTCTGTAAAACTGAAGACAATATTTTTCCATTTTCTTTTTGGCATCACGATTCTGACATCCAAAGGCATATTCCATGGATCTCGCCGGTTTTCCTCCACTTGTCACTCTATCGAGTTTCAAGCTTTTGCCATTGCAAAAACAAAGTTATATTTAGCATCTAAATTTCTCACTCCAAGTCATCCCTCTGCTGTCTCACGCTGCCCTTTTGTTGAAGTGTTTCACATTGTCATTTATCACTTGACTCCACAAATAGGTTATGGAGTGGGCATGAATGGTTTATAAGGCAATGAAAATATGGTCGGATTTAAAGCTGTCTTTCCAATGCAAAAGAAAGCCGTTTCTGTGGCGCAGACTTATTAGTGCAGCGAAATTGTATTTGCACTTATCTCATTTCTAAAAGCCAAATGCAAAGATCCTAAAGAAAATCCACACATAACATTTAACACGTCAAGAGTCTGCTTTATAAAGTCAAGTGCAGTGCGGCGTGCTGTGCGTCCCTTAGAGATGAGAGATCAGAACAGGGCAATTACACTGGTCTCATCTCCACCATACTGGGATTTACCGCTAACGGTGCTAATTATTTCAAACCAACAAAGGAACACCTAGAAGATGGCTTATGAAGACTCGCTACGGGCAAAGCTTCAACTGTTCCCTAGAGTGAGTCCTCCTAAATAACAGCACTGTTCTCCTGATGAAAGTCAGACTTCCCTGCTAATCGAGCGGCACCTTCTCTAATCAATGATGTTAAATCGCTCTAGCATTAAAACCCAAACAAGCAGGGTCTGGAACTCCTCAACTGGTCAAGTAGCCTATGAGTCTTCATAGTAATACTACTGTTTTAAGTCTTTCCAGTATTCGAGTATTTTGAGTCGTCATTTAGGAGTTCGAGCACATGCAAAATGTGTGCACTCGACAGTTTCTGAAATATAAACACTGTTCAAAGACGGTGAGAATTCACAGATTCAATTTTTACAAATGCAATTAATGCATTGATATAATTGTGTACTAGCTAACTCGAAACGTGGCTTTGTGCACTGAACATATTGTTGGGTCTTGTCATGAATTGCTTGCAAATGTTCCTCATTTGTATAAAAGCAATCTGCTAAATGGATAAATGTAAATGTAACTTCACACAGAACCGAAAACAAAGCAGTTTTAACACTTGCATTGAACTTTTGTTTTTCTAAAGTGCGTTGGTCATGCAAAATATAACCAGGAAAATAACCAAGTGTGTCCTCTTCTAGATGGGTCATGTCTGCCAGTTATTCTAAATTACCTACTGAAAGTCAACTATTTTTAACGTTTGGCATACTCCTTTTGCATTTCAAAGGCAAAAAACAAAGAACAAAGATTGCTAATTGAAGCTCTCACGGCAGGTCAACAAAGTTTTATGCAACAGTATACATAAACTGAAAATGTATTCAAGGAAGGTAATAAATGATAATGAGCTTCATTGCTTTAGGGCAGTGCTTGAAAGCATAATGCGTAATCTATTCATGATAATCACACAATAACTGTATTATTGGTTAAATTAACCATCTGCTGATAATTGACTTGAACTCATTTTGAGAATAGACATTTCTTCCTGCTTGTCTTATTAGTTCATACGGCAATTTGGAGCTTTTAAAAACATTCTGAACAATAAAGTAATTGGCTGGAACAGCTGTAATTTGGTGTAAAAGATGTTTTGATTAGATCCAGGCAAAATACTGGAAATGACTGTTTCTCTGCCTATTGTGTAGTGTTTGTCAGACGCTGCAGTGTCTGCGTTATACATTTTGTTGCATAGTGAAGAAAATGTACTTTTCTTTTGTTTACTACATTCTACTTTATGTCATTTAGGTGCTTTCTATAGAAGCGTCCTCTAAAAATCACAATCGCATGGAAACAGCATATCGGCTCAGTGTTCATTCTGCTTGTTGATCCTCATGCCCAGCGGACAGAAAACAAGACGCGGTGATTGTCAAGCGTCAGGACAATGGTTCGGTTACAGGCCCTGCATTTCATTTACAAAGAACCAAAGCACACCAAAAAATACAAAATAAATAAGAAAACAAAAGCCAAGAGGAATCATTTACACATTCATTTTACATTAAATGTTCAATAAACAGACAATTTACTACTCAACTCATCACACATCAAACTGTCTGAAATGTGAATCCAAGAAAATATTGCCAAAAAGTTGCATTAAAGCTACATGTTTATAAAAAAAATAAAGACTGCTCTGCTGGGTAACACTTTATAATAACTGCACGCTATTAATCATTAGTTAAGCGTTTACAAAGGAGATTTAAAGGCTGTTAAATATTTCTGTGTTCAGTATCACTGTGTTGTGTTTGTTTCCTTTTTTTGTTTAGAAGTAAAACTGAGTCTTTAAATCTCCTTTATAAATGCTTTACGAGGCATAACTAGTCCTCACTTTAGTTGAGCTCACAAATATAGTGAACTGACCACTACTAAACTACCTGAATCTATACATTTACTATCACTTTCTAAGTGATCTTATTAATCAGTGACAACACCTAGTTTGTAAATAATGGTAAATAATGTAACTGGTTTGTAAATAATGCTATACTTCATTTAGAAATGATAAATTGATCGTTAATAAAGTATGAAAATACATTATAGATATGCTTATAAATCAAGAATAAAACATGTATAGCTGTATTTATGTCTATTAATGCTTTATAAATGATGAATTAACTGTTTAGTAATGCTTAACTAATGATTAATAGCATGCAGTTATTATAAAGTGTTACCAAAAATGTATATTTGCTGTTGTGGACTAAAGTGATCTAAACAGTCTCTAATAATCAGCATTTGAAAAACGAAACGAAAACCTTTACTCATCTGCGCCTGCTGTATAAAGAAGCCGTGTGTTCCCGATATCAAATGACTGCCCTGTTTACATTTCCTCCCCGTAATAATTCAGTTATGACAAGCATGAAAACACCACCTTTCGTTTTGGCTCAATTTCCGCCTCGAATTACTGACGGAGCGGTTGAATCTGACCCAAGCGTAAACAAACATTATGCATTTCTTTACACAGGAGCTCTCCATTGAAATGCACTCCAGACTCTGTAATTTGATCTGGCATTTCTTTACACTCAGAGTCACACAAAAATTGCAAACGTAATCCATGGTAATTATCCACTATTGGTCGGCTAAGACAAATACTGCTAATTGCATTATCTAAATATGCAGCAGAATGCAAGAAAAGGTCAAATGTGCCTTTGGTCAGTTTGTCAGGGATTTCTTTATTGCATGGGAATATTCATTATTGAAACACGGTATTCCCTTCAGCTGCTCAGAGATCTCTACTTTAAATGGCATGATTTCTAAATAAAACCACCAATATGGTGTAATCTCACAACATTCCTGTGAGTCAGATTCACAGGAGTGTTATAGTGTCGACAGCTTGCGATCGAGCCCAAATATAGAGGTGTGAGTTAAAGCCCTCCCGATTCAAGTATTCATAAGCGCAGTGTCCTACGAGGTAGAAGAATGACTTTATTACACAGCTTCCCGGCCAGTGTCTATACAGCAAATAAAGGACTACTAATAAAGGACAATTCAGAGGGCCATGAAGAAGAAAAATAGAATCAAAAAAAAATCGAGCACACTGACAACACAAAACACAAAACTGAAAAGATAATTGCGTTTGATTGCAGAGGAAAGAGTAATTGTGTGCTTCCCAGCTGCGAGGCTCTCAGACTTGTTTCAGTTCTTTCACTGTGGGTCGTGGCGATGTTTGGTGTCTCATCAAACAGAGGAACAAACTCCTTATGCAAATAACCATCACCCCCCTCATTTAGGCCAATAACAGCAGGTAAAAATGAAAAGAAAAAGTTCCACAGCTTAACGGGAAATTGCACATTTGTCTCCAAAACCAATAGCTTTGTTTAGATGCACCCTAAATCCAGTCAATAATCCAACTAGAACAGCTTGATTTTAATGACACCAAAGTTGGGAAATAATCAACACAGGCTCATTTGAAAATGAAACTGAAAAAACACACTGCCGTTTCCAGCTGATATGACCACTAGTGGTACAGTAGAGAAACAGCATCAACTTTAATTCCTTTTCACACAAATTATGATTACAGAGCTGGATTATCGATTAATAAAGTTTTATTTCTTGCAGTTCCTTGCCCAGTATTGTGTTATGAGCTCATAGTGTATGATTTGTAAATGTTTGGACCGCATAACCATCTCCGTGTAATTGTGTTTTCTGATGTAGTAAACTTGCACAGCACCTGTGATGTGGAGCGCTCAGGTACGAGTCTCGATAAAAGAGCTCACACACTTGTAGAAGCAAGATTAAATGACATGGCTGCTTCAGCAAATGTGTTTTTATCTCACAGAATCGTATCCTCACACGCACGTTTTTCCAATGAGCCCGAAAAATAATTGCCATGTAAGCCTGTGAATTCAGGTAGTTTCACAATTAAATTCAATCTACCTTGCATTTATGTGGACTGCAATGCCAGACGATTCTCTCGTGCCATACTCTGCTACACACCCAAAGATGTCTAGTTATTCAACTCACTAAGATGGACAAAAATGGTGCAAAAATTACAACCTGTGCAATGCACGTTGACACAGGTTACCCTGAATTTATTTACCAAACATGCACTCGGATGTGTGTTTTGTTCAGATTACATGTAATGGACATATAAATTGATATTTCCAATTGGCCTGCAGTGCTAAGGTTATGTATAAACAAACATAGTTATACTTTGCTATCGGATCTGATTCAAATCAGATCAGCATCTGTGCAACTAAACAAAGTTACTGATAAATGCCCAGTTTAACAAAAACAAAAAACAAAAACTCATTTTCGCGTGTAAATTGCACGGTAAACACAATGCGTGCTATAGAGATGCATTTCATGTTGATTTACGCAGCCCATCCTCACATTCCCGTTCATTAGAATTTAGAAGTGGCTATTGCTTTTGTTTAGTGAAAGATACAATTCACAGTCACAGTAAATGAAAAGCAGTTAGTGGTAATGAGATAAAAATGCCTTCAAACAAAGAGAAAATGACATTCCCTGCTAATAGTCCCCTTGCTTTAAAAAGTACGGCTCTAGTCTTGTCTAATGTGTTGTTTTCTAAGAAGATGCACACTGTATGAGGAAGGTCCGTGTGAAAGAAATAATCAACCTGCTGATTTATGCAGTACTTATGTAGTGTTGATCTACAAACACTCCCAGGCTCTACGGTTTCAAATATCTGCCAATGAAACGCAAAGCAATTCTAAACTTCCCTAGTGGAACCTTTCAGATTTATGAAGCATCATTTTAGCAAATTACATTATTCGTTATTATAATCCAGTGGCCGTAGCTGTACATATTAATCTCATCTTTGTAGAATCTCCCTGGTAGGCCACAATTCGCCATTGATTTTGGGCACCATGCCAAGACATTCAATAAATGTACTTTCTCTGACCCCCATTCTGACCCCCATTTGTGGCACAATAAAGGCCAAGGACGATGCATCCCAAATGGGCTTTAGTGGATGTTTGATTGAGCACATTAGCTGTAAAAGTAATTGTGTATATGTGTCCATGCACCCTTCTTCTCTCAGGTCAAAGAACACGAATGAAGAAATACAGCAGACGTGTCTCTGGGCCGAAGGAGGAATAAACCAGTGAAGGTTGAGCTGGGAATGGACTGGTGTCTGTCAGCGCTGCACCGTCTAATGGAATTGCAGAGTTTACAATTCACTCTCTGTCTCATTAAAGATGCATGCCGGAGTGATTGTTATTAACTGTTTACAGCAAACTCCAGCTAGGATTCAGAAAGGACGCCTTATGCATTTATAATTTAACATTATTTCCAAGCTCAAAATCACAAGTATTCATGTTAAAACCAGAAATGCAACCAAAAAACCTTGCCCATGGTGTTTCATGGAATGTGGTAATAAACAAGCACCTTCATCTTCTAGAAAATATAAACTTAAACCAAAATTAATCAAATACTCTGACGTCGTTCCAAACCTGTGACTTTCATTTCATCTGTGGAACATGCAATGGAAGTCAAAGGTCACCAAAGCTTGGCAAAAGAAGGTTACGCTTTGTTTCGATGGTCCACTTTTGATTAATATCTGATACTCTTTATATAACTCTTTATCTTTATAAATTTATTCTGATGCTTCTCAACAGACATTCTGTTGACTGACTATAAGTAACTTTACAACAACAAGTCAACTTATTCTACTAACCTGAACCCTAAAAGTCTACTAATCCTCTACTTACACTCTAATGAGAGTTCCATGTAGGTGCAAATGTTACTTATTGTCAACAGTTATAGTTTCCCGAAACCTTCTTAACGCTACGTAGTTCTTAAGTTACACCTTAAGCTGTACCTTACCGTTAATACGTGTTTCCTGAAACGTTCTTAGTTAAGTACACCTTCTGTAAGTCATACGTTGGGAAGGTTGGTCTGGGCCGTTCTTAGCTTCACCTCATCACTGTTGCAGATCTACACGAATATAACTCTGGAGTTTTAATACACCCAGACAGTGTTCAGTTAGGCGAATTCAAGTGTTTTCATGCAAAGAATAAAATTGTCATTACACTGATTGTTGTTAGATTTTTAATTATATTATCCAAAGGTGCATCAGCTGGCAAACCATTAAAGGCTTAATAGTCTATTTAAAGGGAATGATTGTGGTGGGGAGTTTGCTCAAAATATGGCAGCGATACAGCGAATAGTTGTACTAAAAGACGGTGTCGTCCGCGGAGCGCTTCCAAAGGCCAGTGAAAGCATAGGCTACTGTCAGTTAAGTCCTATTCGGACGCTAATATTGTTTCTCATGGGCTTGTACGGTATTTTAAATATTTACGGGGTAAGTCAGTGATTTTATTGCCGTCCGAATCCATAATGTCAGTGTTTTTTCTCACTCAACCCGCGTAAAAATCCCCGGCCAAATTAGTATCTACTGTTTTTTGACAAACAGGTCGTGCGGGTGATTTAACTGCCGTCTGAATCCACATCTCTGAGTTTACAAGAAGACATTCAAAATCCACTGTTTAAATCCTTTTTGATCAGTGCCGAGCACCGTACGTAAGATGTACACTTACTGAAATGCTGGAAAGTATTTACAAGGACTTCATCGCAGCTCCACCTCAGCGAACAAACATGGGAAAGAGAAGAAAGCTGTAAAAATTTTAAATGGTTATTATGGCAGCAATATATGATACAATTTTAAGATACGTAGGCTAGGCTATTATAGTCTGGATTCTTTTTTATATCCTAATAAATGCAATTTCAACTATTTCTGAAGTGCTTCGTTTATAAAGAACACCGCTTTCAATGCAGTGAAGAGACAATAATTGATTCTCGAGCCATCGATATTAACCAATTCAGCACCATCGTAACGTAAGAAGGAATATCTTAAGCAGCTTCCTAAGGTATGGTTCGGGGCAACCTGGTCTCACAGGATTCCGTGAAATGTCCACGTGCCCTTAACTCAAAATCCGTGGAGCCATCACGGAATCGCCCCAAATTCCGTGATGCGGCCACGGATATTACTCCAATGCAAGTCAATGACACTGATCTTCCGTGGTCCACACACGGATACCCGTTTCAATGACGGAGTACAGATCTCACTCAATCGACGTGCTTTCTCATTTGGAAACGCAACATTTGAAGTATTTGTGAACTTTTCCAACAACAAATGCCATAATGACGTTAACCTGACTGTTATTGAAGCTATTGCATTGTCCTGTCATCATAAAATTTCGGTTTGTTTCAGTTAGCCTAACCAAAGTCCCGTGATGGCACCACGGACCTCAACAACCTGACCTCACTCATGGACGTTGTAATGTTGCTGGCTTGTTTAGGAACTTATAAGCTTTAGGTCGACTGTGTTACAATGGCATGTAATTAACTTGACATTTTGTCTCGTCCTGTCATCATAAAATCCAGTTTGATGGCGTTTTACACCTATTGCTCGCTTGGCTATAGTCAGATCTAAAATCTGTGATAGGAGCACGGATTGAGTCTGTGGTGAGACCACGGATAACTCCAACGCGCAAGTCAATGACACTCATCTTCCGTGGTCCACACACGGATACCCGTTTCAATGACAGAGAACAGATCTCACTCAATGGACGTGCTTTCTCATTTGGAAACACAACATTTTAAGTATTTATTTATTTTCCAACACCAAATACCACAAAGACTTTAACCTCTCTGTTATTGTAGCTATTGCATTGTCCAGCCATCATAAAAATTCAGTCTGATTCTGTTAGCCAAACTGAAGTCCCGTGATGGCACCACGGACCTCAACAACCTGACCTCACTCACTGGATGGTGTGATGTTGCTCACTTGTTTAGAGACTTGAAAGCTTTATTGCAATTTTGTCTTGTCCTGTCATCATAAAATCCAGTTTGATGGCGTTTTACACCTATTGCTCGCTTGGCTATATAGTCGGATCTAAAATCTGTGATAGGAGCACGGATTGAGTCTGTGGTGAGACCACGGATAACTCCAATGTTCGTGATATGGTCACGTAATTTAATCTATTGATTCGTGCAACGGACACGTTTATTTCGTAATTTTTCGTCTTTCGTGATTACAGCTCGATTATTTCTGCCTGTCGGCTGCAGCAGAGAAGCTGTTTAATCAACATTTATTCACGAGATCTTATCGTGGTTTATGTATTTTTTTTAATGTTATTATTTCGGTCTTATTGCCAGGGAAGCTGGATTGTTTTGCTGTTTATTGATATTTTTAAAATGATATTTTATTAGTAGGAAATCGCGCTGAAGAAGTCTCGTTCCGAACACATCGCGATATTTGGCATCAGTTCACGTGTGTCAGCTGTTGGTAAGTAGCCTAGTAAATAAATACATAAATACGCTGTCCTAATAATGTGTGATATAATGTCTTTTCTGTTTGTCGATATTAATCTGCCAAATATATCTGCCATTTCCACGGAGACTTTGCGTTTCATTGCTTTCTAATTCAAAATATATGATTAAACACTGCCTGTCACATGACGTGCTATAGGCTTAGATATTCATATCAGATTAAAAATAGTACAATTAGTTCCAAAGTTGTATTTGTAGTAGAAGCACAGTAAAAACAACACTTACCATGCTTTTACCACAGTGACATTAGTTTTACTGTTAAGTGTAGTAAAAAGACAGTAATCACAAAACTTACCATGCTTTTACCACACTATTGGTAGTTTTAATGTGATACTTATTGTAAATGCACATTAACCACAACACTTACCATGCTTTTACCACAGTAACCCTAGTTTTACTGTGATAGGGTGTGGTAAAAGGACAGTAACCACAAAACTTACCATGCTTTTACCTCTGTATTGATAGTTTTAAAGTGATATTTGATGTAAATGCATATTAACCACAACACTTGCCATGCTTTTAACGCTTTATAATGTAACATCCAATATTTGTAAGGTAAATCAGTACTTTTTCCTTTAAATAATCCTATATATTATACATAATTATATTTTCTTTTCTCTTTTTCCAGCTGAAAAGACCAAAAGGGCCTTTCGGACTCAGTCAGCCCATTATTGTTTGAGGAGAAGTAAACGGAGGAGACGGAAAGCTGCAAAGGCAAATATTCACAATGGTATGTATGTGTTGGGTTTTAACCCTAAATCAAACATTTTATCAAGCATTTGTTGTTTCTTAAAACTTTTCTCACAAAACACATGTCCCAATCAGGACAAACATAGTCTGAAAGTCTTAATAATTCACAAGATTTAACAAGTTGTCAAATTCGTACGATACTCGTACATATTTGTATACTCGTACACAATCCTGCAGCTTTTACTCCTAGTGCTGTCATTGGCTACTGCCTCAATTCCTGTACATATTTATCGCGATATTTGTAAATCAGTTGCGCCACTTCTTGGAAAGTTGTCGGATATCACACACACTGTCAGAAAGTTTATATTAATTGCAAATTGGTCCCCGTCTGTTCATGTTCCAGTGAAACATGATGTCTCTCCACACCTCATAACCTACCTCTGTTTGCAAGAGTGGAAAAGCTTATCTGACTTGTCACATGACATCAGATACTCGATTATTTTGTCATAATCAGATCAGTTACACTGCTGATAACTGTCCCGTTTGCATGTAAATCATTTTCGTATGATTATTGCTTGCTATTAAAGACATACTTTTATTCATAGAAATGCCCACATATCAGTGAACTTATAACATAAAAATGCTTTTAACATTTAATTATGCAACACTCTTTACAGAAAACATATCATACAGTTATAAACTGACTATTTGCAAGTAATGTATTAAAATTACCTTCCTTTCTGTTTTGCAGGATTGCTTAGTCCTTTTTTTAAAGCTCTACAATATCAAACTCAACAGCTCTTTTAGGAGCCAACCATTACAAGAGCTACTAGTGAGTCGCAGCGAATCTTGCCGTGATCAGCCCTTCCCAGGTGAAGTTTCTAGAATATTGCAATCAGAATTTACTCATCAAATGTTCTCTCCTGAATCATATGGTAAATTAACCTATTTAATACTGTCTTAATTTATGTTTCAGGAACAATAGTAATTGCACATAGAGTAAGTAGAGACTATCTTGTTTTACAGCAGAGAAGGAAGACCAGTCCTTATATCAACGCAAGCTAGTCGAAAAAGTGCTTTGTTTCGGGTGAGGAAGGAACATCTGGTGCCCAAAGAAGACAGAAAAGTGAGCGAGTCCATTGGTATGTCTTGAATTGAAACAATGCTGTAAAATGTAGTACATAATTTGATGTTGACAATTTTACATTGTACAGGTTTTCACTTGGTTTTTGATCATGTGAAGCTCTTGAAACAAGTGACAGAAGAGTATGTTGTCTGGAAAGAAATCAAGCATCACTGGCAAAGGCTCAAAAGAGACCATGCCTTTCTAAAAAATCTTTTAAAATAGGTTGCTGTTGATATGGGTAAAACAGTTTTTGTTCAGTACTTAGCTTATATTATGTGCTCCAATATATATATATATATATATATATATATATATATATATATATATATATATATATATATATATATATATATATATAATAAATACTTCAATGTGTATATTATATAATGTACTGACTGCTGCTTTGTAAATTTATGTAAGGAACAGGCAACTCTGGCCCTTTGCATTCTACTTTTTGAGGTTAGTTAAGAGTTAACCTCCAACCCTAATCGAGCACATATGAAAATTTTAACCAAAGTCTTCAGGTTTACTTCTAGACAATAGACAGGAGTGTTTGAGGTCGGAGCTAAATCTGCAGGACAGTGGACGCTGAGGGCCAGAGTAAACCATCACTGCTTTAAATAACGCAGAACATAAGCTGACCCGACTGGCCATTAAACAACTTTATTTGAATGGTTTCTGTTTTCTGTTTTACTTTCAGACCGAGAACGCCTGACAATGGGATGTTGAGACTTCTTCTTCTGGTTGAGAAAAAGCGACACCACATCAGTGATCACATCTTCTGTTCTTCAACTGAACAAACTGTTTAGACGAGGAAGAAGAACACAAACACGATAGAGACATTTACAGGGAAGAGCAAGAAACCAGTTTAGCTGTGATAATGAATCATTATTTTCCAACACAATATCAAATCTGTTTTCTGTAGGTGACTGAATATGATTCTCTGGCACTAATTTTATGGCTTCAGCAGCTGTGAATGGACTATTATGATGTTAATGTATTTTTGAAGACACATTTTTATTTATCTTGAATCTCATTTGTCTTTATGCTACTTTATTAACTTTATTCTGTGTCCTCCAATAAAGTGTTGTTTAATAAAGTATGGTGACTATTGTGTATTGAAAGTGGTGTTTGGTACAGTAAATAGACATTTTTATTTGAGAAATTTTAATTTCTTATTTCTTTAGTTTAATTAATTAAAAAATAACTAGGCCTACATATAATTAATAACTTATAAATTACTACATATAATTAATGACCATGATTCTTTTACTTGGGACATAAAAAATGTAGATCTGGTTAATGATATTTGGGACAACAATGCAACAAAAGTTGCACATACTTGCATGTATGCCAGTTTGCAGTGAAATAAAAGGAAGCTATGTGAATAACATGAGGCTACAGTGGGCTATCTTGTTATAAATACTTAACGCTTAATTGAAGATGATCCATGTTGATCATTCTAGCACATCTACAACTGCTTTTTGAATGAAAGCATATATCACTGATGTCAGGCATATAAGCAGCAATCAGAGGGGGGGTGAAAAGGAAATGTTGGCACTGTTTTTTTGTTGTTTTACTGAATGGTGCATTACCCTTGTGTAATAGTAATAGTGTGTGTAGATCTGTGTAGATTGTATGGCCCAGCAATGGCCCCCAGAAGAGCAAACAAATGCACATTTCAAATGGCTGTAACTCGAAGTCCGGTTAGTGTATCAAAGAGAAAATCGGCAGGACGACTGCTTATGCTATGTATAATAAATAATGTTGGCCACAGTTTTAAGATATATATGGAAAGCTGGCATAAAGGTTATTTTTAAAGTGCTCACAGTAAAATATCAAATTTCAGCCTGTCCCTCATATATGTCATAAAGGTTTGCACAATGAAGATATCCAGTTGTCCATTAAATATATAATTTATTTAACATTTATTGTTTTATTACTAAACGTTTTATACTACATTACCCACATATCTCTGTCATTCTATCAGTGGAACAGGAAGCATTGTTCTGTAGTTCATTGAAATGTGCAGACATGCTTAGGGTTAGGGTTAGGATCTCGGTAAAGGAGTAATTTCTCACATTATAGAGACACTTTATAGTTAGCTTAATGTATAACTAATGTAATAATAACACCAAACCATACTTTGTAACATGAAGCGCCAGTTTATATGGGTTAAACGATTGTCCAATCACAGCGAGTTCTGCGATAAAGTCACGGCCAATACAAACCCAGCTGAATAAATGCGTCACACTTACATGCCCATTTATGGCAAATGATGACAGATCTCTTCTGGTTCCGGCTGCAGGGATAGATACCTTAAATATTTAATTAAGGCTGTTAAACATGTATTATTTCTAATTAAATTATAACACTCATATTTAAAAACAAAAGACTCTTTGTGTGGTTACCGTCCAAAAACGAGTTCACATGATCAATGACACAAATTTGCTTATTTGATTAGACTGATGCATAAATACATTTGAAAGAGAAACTTTTTTTATAAGCAAAGGCCTAAAGATAATTGCATGTAGGCCTACTAAAGTGCTTCTAACATTTACAGTGTATGTATAGTCAAAGATATATAAATTATATTCAAATAAATGTAACAAAAGCACAATGAATGGACACAATTTTGAAAGCTTATTCCAATATTTAATGTCAAACTGTTTAAAGACAAATGTAGCGCCAAAACTACTGCACAACAGTATAAAAATCAGTTAATTTAAAATATCCAGATACAGGGGCAATCTATTATAGTGACACATACATTAACGTTCAAAAAATTGCTATCTTGAAGTTATATATTTACAAACCAAAAGATGAGATTCAACTTTGTTATGTGAAAATACATTTGTTTCGTCGCTAAAGAACAAATAGGCAAAAACATAAGCACAACATTTTACATTCTCAACTTTCATTCTATATCCTTGTGATTATTGGTCACTTTTATTGTAACTATGCAATAAATATGTCCTTTAGCAAAACACCTGATGAGCACTGACCCTTTTTTATAAAGGCATTAGGCAGAAATCAAGTACAGTTTATGAAGCTGAAAAGAGAAAACAAAATGCTTTAACAATATGGAAAAAGATAAATCACTATATTCAGTATTGGTTCTGCATATATCAAAGAGATCCTGAGGAGTAGTGGGACTCCACATGAAGACTTTCAGAAACTGAGACAGAGCAAAGGGTGCACCTCGCTGGACACATCCTACGCATGCCCAAACAACAACACCCAAACACAGTGATGAAGTGGACACGGGCAGGAGGATGCAGGAGACAGGGAAGACCAAGGAAGACACAGAGACAGATGTTTCACGAAGACCTGAAGAATGTCAGTGTCCCATGGGAAGATGTGGAGAACTTGGCCACGGATTGAATACGTTGGAGGACACTTGTTGCCCAATGTGCCCAGCACAGGACTTGATGATGACGTTGTGAGTTTATCCATAACTGCGGGATATGTTTTCTGTAAAGAGTGTTGCATAATTAAATGTTAAAAGCATTTTTATGTTATAAGTTCACTGATATGTGGGCATTTCTATGAATAAAAGTATGTCTTTAATAGCAAGCAATAATCATATGAAAATGATTTACATGCAAACGGGACAGTTATCAGCAGTGTAACTGATCTGATTATGACAAAATAATCGAGTATCTGATGTCATGTGACAAGTCAGATAAGCTTTTCCACTCTTGCAAACAGAGGTAGGTTATGAGGTGTGGAGAGACATCATGTATCACTGGAACATGAACAGACGGGGACCAATTTGCAATTAATATAAACTTTCTGACAGTGTGTGTGATATCCGACAACTTTCCAAGAAGTGGCGCAACTGATTTACAAATATCGCGATAAATATGTACAGGAATTGAGGCAGTAGCCAATGACAGCACTAGGAGTAAAAGCTGCAGGATTGTGTACGAGTATACAAATATGTACGAGTATCGTACGAATTTGACAACTTGTTAAATCTTGTGAATTATTAAGACTTTCAGACTATGTTTGTACTGATTGGGATATGGGTTTTGTGAGAAAAGTTTTAAGAAACAACAAATGCTTGATAAAATGTTTGATTTAGGGTTAAAACCCAACACATACATACCATTGTGAATATTTGCCTTTGCAGCTTTCCGTCTCCTCCGTTTACTTCTCCTCAAACAATAATGGGCTGACTGAGTCCGAAAGGCCCTTTTGGTCTTTTCAGCTGGAAAAAGAGAAAAGAAAATATAATTATGTATAATATATAGGATTATTTAAAGGAAAAAGTACTGATTTACCTTACAAATGTTGGATGTTACATTATAAAGCGTTAAAAGCATGGCAAGTGTTGTGGTTAATATGCATTTACATCAAATATCACTTTAAACCTATCAATACAGAGGTAAAAGCATGGTAAGTTTTGTGGTTACTGTCCTTTTACCACACCCTATCACAGTAAAACTAGGGTTACTGTGGTAAAAGCATGGTAAGTGTTGTGGTTAATGTGCATTTACAATAAGTATCACATTAAAACTACCAATAGTGTGGTAAAAGCATGGTAAGTTTTGTGGTTACTGTCCTTTTACCACACCCTATCACAGTAATGTTACTGTGGTAAAAGCATGGTAAGTGTTGTTTTTACTGTGCTTCTACTACAAATACAACTTTGGAACTAATTGTACTATTTTTAATCTGATATGAATATCTAAGCCTATAGCACGTCACGTGACAGGCAGTGTTTAATCATATATTTTGAATTAGAAAGCAATGAAACGCAAAGTCTCCGTGGAAATGGCAGATATATTTGGCAGATTAATATCGACAAACAGAAAAGACATTATATCACACATTATTAGGACAGCGTATTTATGTATTTATTTACTAGGCTACTTACCAACAGCTGACACACGTGAACTGATGCCAAATATCGCGATGTGTTCGGAACGAGACTTCTTCAGCGCGATTTCCTACTAATAAAATATCATTTTAAAAATATCAATAAACAGCAAAACAATCCAGCTTCCCTGGCAATAAGACCGAAATAATAACATTAAAAAAAATACATAAACCACGATAAGATCTCGTGAATAAATGTTGATTAAACAGCTTCTCTGCTGCAGCCGACAGGCAGAAATAATCGAGCTGTAATCACGAAAGACGAAAAATTACGAAATAAACGTGTCCGTTGCACGAATCAATAGATTAAATTACGTGACCATATCACGAACGTTGGAGTTATCCGTGGTCTCACCACAGACTCAATCCGTGCTCCTATCACAGATTTTAGATCCGACTATATAGCCAAGCGAGCAATAGGTGTAAAACGCCATCAAACTGGATTTTATGATGACAGGACGAGACAAAATTGCAACACAGTCGACATAAAGCTTTCAAGTGTCTAAACAAGTGAGCAACATCACACCATCCAGTGAGTGAGGTCAGGTTGTTGAGGTCCGTGGTGCCATCACGGGACTTCAGTTTGGCTAACAGAATCAGACTGAATTTTTATGATGGCTGGACAATGCAATAGCTACAATAACAGAGAGGTTAAAGTCTTTATGGTATTTGGTGTTGGAAAATAAATAAATACTTAAAATGTTGTGTTTCCAAATGAGAAAGCACGTCCATTGAGTGAGATCTGTTCTCTGTCATTGAAACGGGTATCCGTGTGTGGACCACGGAAGATGAGTGTCATTGACTTGCGCGTTGGAGTTATCCGTGGTCTCACCACAGACTCAATCCGTGCTCCTATCACAGATTTTAGATCTGACTATAGCCAGGCGAGCAATAGGTGTAAAACGCCATCAAACTGGATTTTATGATGACAGGACGAGACAAAATGTCAAGTTAATTACATGCCATTGTAACACAGTCGACCTAAAGCTTATAAGTTCCTAAACAAGCCAGCAACATTACAACGTCCATGAGTGAGGTCAGGTTGTTGAGGTCCGTGGTGCCATCACGGGACTTTGGTTAGGCTAACTGAAACAAACCGAAATTTTATGATGACAGGACAATGCAATAGCTTCAATAACAGTCAGGTTAACGTCATTATGGCATTTGTTGTTGGAAAAGTTCACAAAAATGTTGCGTTTCCAAATGAGAAAGCACGTCGATTGAGTGAGATCTGTACTCCGTCATTGAAACGGGTATCCGTGTGTGGACCACGGAAGATCAGTGTCATTGACTTGCATTGGAGTAATATCCGTGGCCGCATCACGGAATTTGGGGCGATTCCGTGATGGCTCCACGGATTTTGAGTTAAGGGCACGTGGACATTTCACGGAATCCTGTGAGACCAGGTTGTTCGGGGAACATGCCTAGAAATGGTATATGTTTAGTTAAGTTATACCTTAAGAGTCTAGGTAGCGCGATAAGAGACAACGTTATCGGGAAACGCAGCCCAGAACCCTAACACTCTACTAATACTGTAATGAGACTTAGCTGACACAGTTGCAAGGTTATTAAGAGTAGAATGTCTAAAGTGAACTAGGAATATAATATGGATTAGCATTAGAATTTGCATATTGACATTTAAAAGGTTCCAGTGCACATCTCATAAATGCCATGCATAACTTTCATGAGAGGCTGTTTAAAAATCCATAACAGTTTGTTTGGAAAATAATAACAAATATATTGGGAATATAAAAACAAATCAGGAACAAACCTCCAGTCATGTTAAAAGGTACAAATATAGAACAGGCATAGCAATCAGAAGTTGAAAACAAACACATTAGTCCACAGTGAAACACCATTTGTGTTAAAATAAGACCAAAACATGTCCTAGGAGGAACGATCAGGGGTTTTACAGGTCGCAACTGAAAGGTTCTGAAGTATTAAAGGGCCAAATCATGTGAATGAATTTGGTAAAATTCAAATTCTAAAGCAATATCAATAATTTAAATAATTCAATATATCGCACACACTCTAAGTGGAGCACTGTGAAGGAAATGTCAAACTCTCAGACACTTATAGAAGCTCTTGGAAATGAAAGGTTGTTTCAGTAGAAACTCATAAGTTCATTTAAGCCTCTATTGGATTTTACTTTGCAATGGCTGTATTATATATAGGGAAGCTGTGAAGTTTAATGTTCCCGGCGAGCTTGACCTCATAAAAACTGCACAATGACCCTTATTCATCAGCATTGTTGTGCTCATCCCCTCTGCATGCATATTATATGTGTGCGGCAGCATTCAAAGATTGTCCCGTTTAATTTGCCTTATATATCAGAAGAAAACAGGCCCGGGTGATGCTGTTGTTTCTTTTGTCCTCCCTCCTGATTAGCTTTCGTTACTGACACGTGTCGTCATTATTCCACCAATACGTGACCGTGCAATCACCATTTCTCAGAGAAAAAGATGCTCAGCCTCACAAAGCAAACATGCAGAACACAACAATCCTATTATTAGACTACAGAAGCAAGGAAGAGTGCTCTTCTTCTTCAATAATTTGCATGACGAGCTAACAAAAATTTGTTCTCAGTTTTGCTAACAAACATTAAGGGGCATTATACAACACACCGTTTTCAACTGAAAACATTATATGCGTTTTGTCCATTTATTTACATGATTTGGGTCGGAAAACACAAACTTTTGAAAATGGTGTAGCGTCTGGACCAGACACACACAAATTATTAATTTATTTAATGAATAATCCAGCAAACTCACTCTCCCTACAAAGGTTTATGAAACTTCCCCAAAAACTAACATCCCAAATGAAGCTAACACACTGGCAGAACGCGGTGTCCTGTTACAGGACACACCGAGACTGATAAGAGTTTTACGACCCCAAAAGAAAATTCCAGAGAGCTGTGACTCACTTAATTCTCACTGAGAACTAGAAATAAACCCTGTTAATCCTATATATTCTATATATAACCACTTGAGAAATGTGTAAACATGTATCTAATGATTTTCCTTGTGGTTTGGCTTTTGTATTCTTGTAAACTCTGTTGGGTTAATGTTTCAGACTTTGGATAATATGGTTAACCAAAATCATATGTGTGGCATGTTTAGTCTCTATAAACTCCAATCTTCGTCCCCCATTTGTTAATTTACATTACATTTTGCTAACTTTGTGACGCATTAGTATTAGAAGCATCTTAAAGATTCGTGTGTTAAACATCCAATCAAATTACATGTTCAAAGGCCTGCTTGAACAATGGGTCGTAAAGTAAAATTTCCCTCCAAAGGGGAAATCTTCTTATTGGCTCAAACACCTCCAGAGGGTGTGACATCTTCACGCTTTAAAAGTCACTGATCACAAGATCAGCTCTCTCTTACTCTTTTCTGGAATCCTGATGTGAAGATGATGCTGAACTAGAAGTTTCTAAGGACCCACCAAGCTTGTGCCAGGCTGCGGCCTTGTCTTTCCATGCACCAAAGATCCTCTGACTCCCACTGGTTCTCTCATCAAGACCACATCAGCAAAGATCAACTGGAGCCTCAACAAATTACATCAGGACAGTTTAATTCAAATGGGCGAGACATGCAAGTATCAAACTTAGTCTCATTATTTGATACATTAAGTATCCTTACCACTTTTAAAGAAGGGCGTGTTAGAACTAAACTGATGGTTTGCTCAAGGCTGTTGATCTGCTGAATTTCAAACAATGCTATAACTTCTTGCTTTCCTGTATTCTGCTTTAGCTTTCTTTCCCTTGGTAAACTGTATGCATGTATGTGTGTGTATGTTAGATTAGTTTAAGTGTTTAGCCTAGTTAATAAAATCTTGTTCATGTCACACGTAAAGTTGTCCGTGTCTCAAGCTCATATCTGGAGTCACTAATCATATAGATCTTTACTATTTGCTCTTAGTATTACAGTAAGAAAGACATTTCCCATGCCCCGGAAATGTATATTCCTTAGAATTAATAAGCAATTAACACTGAGTGTTCATGGGACAAACAGGTTAATTGATTGTCACAGTGTCTGGTTTGTGTATCCCGGGTGTCCACTAGAGGTCTCTTCCCCATACTGTCACTATTACTTCATGACTACATTTCCCATCATCCTGTTCTGTCACTCATTGATTCATTGCACACAGCTGTCTCCTGTCACCTTGTCAGTATCTGTGTGTATATATTCCTGTTTGTTTCAATGTTTGTCACGGAGTCCTTGTCAACGCACTTTCAGAGGTCTGTTTGTTCCCTGTTCTCGTTTTGTTTCTTGTTTCTTGTTTCTTGTTTCTTGTTTCTTGGATTGCTTTTATGGTTTTGACGCTTGCCTGGACTGGATACGATTGTGGATTACCCAATAAATATTACTGCACTTGGATCTGTCTTTCTCGTGTGTGTGTGTGTGTGTCGTGGCATTGATTGTAATATTAATTGACGACATTAACATTAATTATATTTACTGATCCAAATATTCATAATCAATTATAACCAGTTAATATTGATTATTAATATTTCATAGAGCTAATTTGCTACAGTGGGTTTCAAAGTGCAAGTTACAATATCATTATTGTCTCCATGTAAACTACAAAAACTAGAATTTGTGAATATAATGGCATCATGCGCATGCATATAACCTTGATGGTTGCATATGATTGTTATATGCAGGAGAATGAGGACTGAAGATTTGGAAGCAGCTTTTGCGATCCGTAGGGCTTCTGTGACCGACAGTAATGCGGTCTCGGTCGAATGCCCTTTCTTAAAGCCGGATTGGTTGACATCCAGCTGGTTGTTCAGAGACAGGAAGGATGTTACTTGGTTGAAAACAGCTCTTTCAAGTGTTTTCGCAATGAATGGTAGGAGAGAGATAGGTCTGTAATTCTCTACAGATGATGTGTTAAGTGTTGGTTTTTTAAGCAGTGGAGTAACCCGAGCCTGCTTGAATGCTGTAGGAAAGGAGCCAGTGTAGAGGCATGAGTTGATGATGTGTGTGAGTGCTGATAGAAGTGTGGGAGAGATGGCTTGTAGAAGGTGTGAGGGGATGGGGTCTAGAGGGCAGGTGGGAGGATGACTGGAGAGGAGAAGTTTAGATACTTCTTCATTGGTTAGTGGAGAGAAGGAGGGGAGAGGGTGATTGGCTATGTAAGGGGTCAGTCTGGGTTCCTGTGCGTGTGGAGCTGAGAACTGACTGCTGATAGATGTTGTTTTGTTGTTGAAGAAGTTCGCAAAATCGTCAGCAGTTAGAGGAGGTGGGTGGTGGTGAGGTGGACAGAGGAGAGAGTTGAATGTCTTGAAGAGTGATGGTGTGTTGGAGGAGCTGTTGATCTTGTTGTGGAAGTATGAAGATTTTGCAGCATGAACATCAACAGAAAAGGAAGAGAGGAGAGATTTATACATACTCAGGTCAAATGTGTCTTTTGATTTGCGCCATTTCCTCTCCGCTGCCCTGAGTTTGGTTCGGTGTTCACGAAGAACCTCAGACAACCAGGGGGTAGAGGGAGTAGCGCGTGCTGGCCTGGAGGAGAGAGGGCAGATATTGCGATGCGATATTCACATCCAGAGATGAGAATTGTGAGGGTGGGGGAAGAGAAGATGACACGGCAGAGGAAAGATGGGAGGGAGAAAGTGAGCGCAGGTATCGCCTTAAAGTGACTGGTGGTGGGGTTGGTGAGTTGTAGACTGAAAGTAATGAGGAAATGATCTGAAACATGGAGAGGTCTTTTCAGCTGAAAACCCAGCTGTGAGTGACTTTCACTCACTCCTACGAGTCTACATCCCTACCAGAAGCCTACGATCGGTCAAAGGCTCAATCCCAATTCACCCCTTGCCCCTACCCCTTGGCCCTACCCCTCCGTTTTGCGCGTTCCCGTGAAGGGGTAGGGCTGTCTCAATTCTCTTTTGGTTGGAGGGGTAGGGGTAAGGGGAAGGGCCAGATAGCCCTTGAAACGAAGATTTTTCGGGACCGCACTTCAAACGAAGGGGTATGAGAAATGTACCTGCATACACCGGCTACAGAGGCAACATGACTGCCAATAATCATTTTCTTTATGTCACATTCAATCTAGTGTTTACGGTCATGTTCTTCAAAGAAACGGTTGCAAAAAAATCGTTAAAGTTCGTTAACAATATGACGCGTGTAAAAAGCAAAAGTTTGAAGCAAAGTGGACGCGCGAATGAGGGGAATTCGCGTCCACCGCGCCGCGCTAAACGCCTCATTCGCGCCGCAAGACCTCCAGACGCGCGTAAACGCGTCTTAACATTGAAATCACTCGCGCCAGACGCTCTGTTCGCGTTTGGTGTGAACGCAGCATTAGGCGTCGAAGATATCGTCATCTCCGTTGTTTTCTGCAAACTTCAGAAGAAAAATGCAAAAAAATAGCTGTAACTCACGCAAGACTACAGCTGACGACGGCATCTTGGAAGTTTGTGATAAACATTGGCGCATCTCCTGTGACGATGTATAATGACATGTAACGGTGTAGTAGTGGTGTCCCATTTCTTAGGGGAATATTTTCACCCCTACGCCTTGACACTCTGTTTCAAGGGGCAAGGGGTAGGGGTAGGCGAAGGGGTATAAAATAGAATTGGGATTGAGCCAAAGAGCGACGTCTTGTGGTTCCATAACAGAAAGCCACAAAATCACTTTCCAGAACATTCTCATTCACAGTTCCATGCTGGTGGAACGCTCTCCCCACCCTCATCCGGAATGCAGAATCCATGACAACATCCAAAAGACAGCTGAAAACCCATCTCTTCCGTGAGCACTTAACCGCATAAAAAAAAAAAAAAAAAAAAGCGTCACGAACGCCGTGCTACGTTAGATTTCACAAACGTAATTCCTATCGACCAGCTATCCTATCGACGGCGTTCGT
The DNA here is from genome assembly GCF_964197995.2 of Scardinius erythrophthalmus. NCBI lineage: Eukaryota > Metazoa > Chordata > Actinopteri > Cypriniformes > Leuciscidae > Scardinius > Scardinius erythrophthalmus. The sequence continues at coordinate 47,130,303 of NC_138228.1, forward strand.
GGCTCGATTAGTCGAGACTGTTTTCCAAGATGGATCCTGCATGTCAACGCGTAATGTACTGTCTTTAAAAAGTATCTTCTTATTAAACTGTCTGTACACTTACAAAGTTCTCAATGCTTCGGTTTGTATGTAAGGACCCTCATTATGTTACCGTGTTAGTGTGAGGCTATTTTGAGCCTTGTTAGTGGTATTAACTAGCGATTTATTTTTACTTACTCTGTGCCCAATATACTACTGTTATGAGCTAATCTGTTTTTAAAGATAAAACTCTTTACATTCGATTTTCATGAAAACGCATCGCAGGGAACGATCGACTCGGTAACCATGTGTTAATTAACCCCAGGTTCATTTTTCACTTGATTTGTCCTTTAAGCTAGAACTGTGCTTTATTGCACCATACCTCACCTATACCTCAAACTGTTTATGTAAATTGGTTTGTCTTTTTGTAATTATTACTTTTATTAATTTACTTTAGTTGTATTTTGGTATGGTTATACGTTTGTTTGTTTTTGTGTCATCATCGATAGGAGAGCTTCAAATGTCATGTATGCAGAGTTATACAATGGCAATGAAGTTCATATCCATACAACAAAAATATGTCCAGTAAAAAAAACAAAAACAAAAAAAAACATTTGTTCCTGGTTATGCAAACAGTAAGGAAACATTTGACATGACTTTTTATCTCACAATTCTGACTTTTTTCCCCTCGGAATTGTGTGATATAAATTCGCAATTGCAAGAAAAAAATTCTGAATTGCAAAAAAGAAAAAGTCAGAATTGTGAGATTAAAAGTCACAATTATCTTAAATTGTTTTATTCCGTGGCAGAAACAAGCTTCAATAAGTTACACAAATGGTAACATTTAAAAAAATATATAAACGAACATCAAAGTAAAACATGTTCAAAAGAAATTCTATGATTGATGTATAAATGTTTTTATTACAATGTTTTAAAAACATTATTTAGGACCAAATAACTTTGAATGAACATTCTATTAATGTTACTGGAAGAAGGTTTGTTCATGGGAACCTTGGCAGAACGTTATCCACAGCTCAGAGAGCGTTCCCGGTCAGCTGGGGAATACAGCAGACTTTAATGAATTTTTATATGCTCATGTATTTTTGAGTCATCCTTCCTGTGGTTTTATGGAATGAATGTTGTTACAGGCCATCTCAAAAAGAAAATATAAAGGCAAAGACAGAACATGGTAAATATTACCAGAAGGTGACATTTCTCATTTCTTTTCACAGCAAAATATTTGTACTTTTTTTTTTTTTTTCGCAGCCGTCAACTGGATGATCCATTGTGGTCGACCATCTGTCTCATTAATAAAATGAGAGAATCAGCTTCCTGTAACAGTGTGATGCTTGTTATGAACCCAATATATTCCATTTTAAAATTACTGGTTAAGTTCAGGTCCTCTTTACTAAAGTTTAACGATTTTTTCAAAAGTCTGGCTTGTGCAGCTATTTTAGAACATTGGATTTTCATTTATTTATGAAGTTATTATTTATGTATGTTTGTGATGTGTGTGTATATTTATTTATTTAAGATGAATATTACTTTACGTTACCATCAAATGCTGATGATGCAGAAATTCAGCCGAATGTCCTATTTTTCTCTTCCCTGTTAAAGAACAGACAAGCATGCAAGCACTCGTGCTAGTACATAAAAACTACATATGTCTTCTCATTCAATTTTAGTTTACATGAAAAACCCAAGAACCTCTGCCTCACCAAAGCACAAATCATCAAACTAGTGTTTTTAAAGAAATCCTAATGTAGCTCCCTAGAAATGGCTCCGTTTCCTCCTCCGTCGTGAATCACATTTGTCATTTTTTTATGTCTGATCACTAATAACAAGCCATATGATTCACATCTGTACCAGAAACAGTGCGGGTTGATCTATGAGACAAGATGTAACACTTAACACTTACACTTATTGACTTGTAAATTAAGTATGACTATGAGTGAAAGCTTGCAAAAACGACTAATTAAAAGAATCATTGGCTAAAAGACTAACATTTCATTTTGAAAAATAACAATAATTATACGGATGATGATAATAATAGTCAGTGGTTGTGCGGTGCATCTACACACTTTAATAATGCTGTGGAGAAAGACTAGCGCTCTATGATGATATACTGTATAGCCAAAAGGTCAGACAGGTAATGCAACTCCATAACAACTGTTGGCTTTTGGTATTTCTGCTCCATTAAGCTCTAAGATGGGCCTTGATTGAACTGTTAAATAAAGCGTGCACATTTTCCCTGCAGAAGCTGCCGAGGAAGGTCTGGGTAATGGTCTTTTCCAGCACAGTGGCTGTAAACATTGGCCTCATCACAGGTGGCTCATCTTCCCCTCTTCCATACCGTCCATCTAAATTTCCCTTTGACATTCGAGTGGGCGCTCGGACGTCTCTGGTCCCCAGGCATTGTTTGAAACGCTTGCCTTGAGCAATTTGACATGCGTTTGAACAATAGTTGAGTTTGTATTGAATGCGTAGTAGAGCTACACCTGGAATAAACCTCAGTTTGTAAGTCAAAACTCGCTTTACTGTGGGATCTGAACAACAATGGTTTAGTAATCAGAGTTAATGATTTGAGCCAATCAACTAGACAACATGTATAAATATTCAGACTGTTGTACACTGTAAAAAATGAATTTTAACTTTAATATATGAATTTAAAAGTTAATATTTGACAATTCTTATATGTACATTATCAGTTATATACATTAAGTTTCTATGTTACATCTTATATTGTTTAAGGTTTATTAAATGTTGTGTGTTATGATGGTGTTTTGTACTTGTGTGAATGACCTTCCATATATTAGTATTTGTATCAGTTTGTAGAGAAGCTACTTGTGATGAACTTTGTTCATGTGGCTTTCTCTTTACAGCTGTGTTGTGAAAGTCAGCATTAAAGGGACGTTGCGCTAGTCTTTTCTTTCCTGTTGTGCCGTGTATCCGAGTGAAACGCTTCTGGGACAAGAACAATGTGGGGCTTGATTTTGTCTGTGGGGAATTGATTGGATGGTTGTGGTTTGCTATTGGTGGATCTCATGTGAGTGACAGGTTGCCCCGCCCTCGTCATCAGAGAAGAGAAATCGCTTTATATTTAATCATTTAGCAGATGCTAATATCCAAAGTGACTTACAAATGTGGAGAGCAATAGTAGCAATCAATCTAACAATATGGCAACAATATGCAAGTGCTTTGACTAGTCAAGTTTTTATTTTTTTTATTTTTTAAGTAGATATAGAATAGTAATTGTTAGTATTAATGTGTCAAGTGTTGATGAAAAAGATGTGTCTGCAGCAGTTTCTTGAAAATGGCTAAAGATTCAGCATCTCAGGTTGAGTTGGGCTGGTCAGTCCTCCAGCAGGGAACAGTCCAGATGAAAGTCCATGATAGTGATTTTGTGTCTCTTTGAGATGATGCACCACAAGGCGCTGTTCACTTGCCGAATGCAAGCTTCTGGAGGCACACAGATCTGAAGTAGTGAGTTTAGGGGTGCAGAGTCAGTGGTTGTTCTGTAGGCAAACATCAGTGCCTTGAATTTGATGCGAGCGGATACAATAGTCTGGTCTGGATAGAACAAGAGCTTGGACAAGGAGTTGTGTAGCTCCGATAGGAAGGGCCTGATCCTCCTAATGTTGTATAAGGTAAAAATGCAGAACCGGGCAGATCTAGCAATGTGGTCTGTGAAGTTGAACTGATCATCAATAACAAATCCAAGGTTCCTGGCTGTCCTGGATGGAGTTATGGTTGATGAGCCTAGCTGAATGGAGAAGTTGTGATGATGTGTTGGCTGGCCGAGATTGCAAGCAGTTCTGTCTTCATAAGGTTTAGATTCACCTTCACCCAGCAATAAATGTATGTCAAGCAGGCTGAGATGCGAGCAGCTCCCGTCAGATCCTCAGGCTGGAATGAGAAGAAGAGTTGTGTGTCGTCAGCATATCAGTGATAGGAAAAGCCATGTTTCCGAATGACAGATCCCAGTGATGAGATGTAGATGGAGAAGAGAAGCGGTCCCAGCACTGAGCCCTGAGGCACTCCAGTAGATAGATGATGTGACATAGGCTACGTTCACACTGCAGGCTGAAACGACCCAATTTCGATTTTTTTGCCCCTATGCGACCTGTATCTGATCTTTTCATGACAGTCTGAACGACACAGATCCGATCTTTTCAAATGCGACCCAGGCCACTTGGGTATGTGGTCCCAAATCTGATACATATCTGATCTTTTGAAATGCGACTTCAGTCTGAACGGCCAGGTCGCATGTATCCGACCCGCACGTCATTCATACGCGAAAAACGTCATAATTCTGCATTGAAGTAGTCGTCGGTTTGAAAACGGACTGCATATTCGTCGAGCTGAGGTAAATCTGCCGAACGGGTCGACCTCGACGAGCCCGTTAATTAAAAAAAAAAAAAAAAAAAAAAGCCCACGGCCATTATATAAACGTTATGTTAACTTATTTGTGCTGAATCTGATATTAGATAGGTCAGCGGCTTCTGTCTGGCTCTTGTGTAACGGTCGCTGCGTGCGCTCGTGTGTGTGTGTGTGTGAGTGAGAGAATCACAGTTAGTTAAAGCAGAGATCGGGCTCTGGTTAAAGTTTAGCTACTTCCGCAAACAACAAGTGACGTCGTTGACCGTTGAGTACTCTTCTGCGCATGCGGGTCACTTCAGGGTCATTTCACATTCACACAGGAGATCACAAAAGGTCGCATTTAATTGGAAATGTGAACGGCCTTGCAAAAAAATCAAATTTTTTCCAAAAATCGGAATTGAGCATTAAGCCCTGCAGTGTGAACGTAGCCTTAGACACTTCACCTCTTCACAATACCCTGTAGGACCTGCTGAGAGGGAAGACTTGAGGAGTGCAGTTCCTGAGATGCCCTTCGTCAAGAGGGTTTACAGGACAATCTGGTGGCTAACGGTATAAAAAAACAGCAGACAGATCCAGAGGGAGGTGAAGTTATTCTGAATCAAGATTACGAGGAACATGAATTTAAAACAATAATGATGTGTACGGATAAATAATTTATTATTATAAACTGCAATATTCCATAAACAACAAGAACTGTCAATTTTGATTTCATCCAGACTGACTTAAACTTATTTTAATAATTTGGAAAAATTAACATTATTTCAGGTAATGAAATGAACTGTAAATTTAGCTTCAATCTGTAAAACTTTAGATGTTGCTACCGTATTTTTTATTTTTATTTTTTAACAGGAAAGTTCTGCAACCACAGCTGCTAAATGATTTAAATGAGTTAGTCAGTACTACTGTTTTTTACTGTTTCTACCCACCCGTCACTCTATTTGATATTGCAACACTCATAAGGGTTAAATCACTAAGGCCGTGGGCTGTCAATCAGAATCTTTGCTCATATCTTTGTCCTCCAAGCCATCTGCTTTGTATCGATTCACAAACTATTGAGCGCTCACACAGATGCCGAGCCTTGTATGTGTGTGCGTTTCTCCGGGGGCTTTATTTCAATACGGTGCACAGTACTTGAACTATGCTCCATTACGACACCCATTCAAGTGTGCCTCAGACGTCACCCACAGGAGAGCAACATATTAATGATCTTTACCAGAGGAAACTGCATATTAAGTGAGTGTGAATTGTTTTCCAGAGTCATTTCATTATTTGCTCCATTTCTCATTAGAATTTAGCAAATGCAATTTCATTTTGACTTTTGTCACCAAATTAAGGAAGATTAAACTTTCCCCATGCACTCAACAGTAAACGGTAACTTATCTTGTTAGTGGTGTACGTGCCAAGACAAGCACGGCAATATGAACAAAACTCTATTGTGGAAAGGACTAGGAAAGTAGAAAACATAATAACATATATAATACAATATACATACTGTAAATACATAAATAAATCTGTGTGTGTGTGTGTGTGTGTGTGTGTGTGTGTGTGTGTGTGTGTGTGTGTGTGTGTGTGTGTGTGTTGGAAAGACAGAGAGCCAATGCAAGACATTAAAAGTGATGATCCAAGTCACAATGGTGGAAAAGTTAAAGTGGCTTTTATTTTACATTGGCTTTGCACAAATGGGCATAAAAAAGTTGTAAAAACCACCGCACACTAATGCAGTTCAGAAGTTAAGCTTCCGTGTGTCATTAAAAAAGTTCTCTTGAAAACCGAGGCTTAGCACAACAATCAGCTTAGCTAAGCAAAAAAGTTTCACAGATGCAGAGACATTTTTAACTAGGCCTGGTTCAGTGTTTGGTTTGGAGACTTCGAGATCTCAAGGCCATTTGGATGACGTTTTCTAATCTTATGAGTTATAAGCTACTTATAAATTTCAATTGAATAACTCATTCCAACATCTCATCCGCTATGTTTTGACTCCAGATATAAATTATACATTAATGGAATTTTCACATGCAAAGGTTCTTTTACATGTACACAGAGAAGTATAGCAATTAATTCCCGCCATTTATTTATTCTGCAATTATCCCAAAGAAGCAAAGGCACATTAAGGCCTTGTCCAGACTAATATTTTTTTGTTTGGAAAAAACAACAACATATTTTTCTCTGTGTTTTGGCCTTCTGTCGACATTGAGACAGCATTTTTGTCAACGAAGACAGAGCTTTTTGAAAGTGCTCTCCCAAGTGGACAATTTTGAAAATGCAGTTTTCGCATTGGAGTGTATGGACTATTCGAAAGTGATGTTTAGTCATGTGACGGACATTGTACCGATAGATATGTATGGTTATACCGGCATTGTTGTGCCTGATATTTACTTTCATAGTGTTGCTAAAGAGAAATGTTCTGTTGTAGAATCTCCTTATTGCATTCCTGCAAAGATGACAGAAAACTTGCTCTACTTGTTTTTTTACTTCAAAACTTGTTTATGCGTTTTAGACCATACAATAGTCTTGCAAGCCCTAATTTGTATGTATTAATATGTAAATTGCGATTCTACCACATGTACTATTACTTACATGTATACAGACATTGAAACATACGATATTGATTTATTGACAACATCTAAACTTTAATTATTTACATATCAGCTACTTTACAGATGTACAAATGTTTATGAATCTGTTTGATATTATACTGAATTGATTATCATGGAATGTATCAGGTTTATGTTTATTAAGTATTCAATTGCAATTATTAATGTAAAATGTATTGTTTACCTGTACAGCTGCCATAATAATAGCCCCTTTCAAGAGTTTTCTTTTTTCTTTCTTTTTCGTTAACACTTTCTAACATTTCAGTAATAAAAGTCTCCATATTTAAAATGCTTGCAAATTAGCGCAAAGCACAACAGTACTGTATGGTGCTTGGCAGTGGTCAAAAAGCATTTACAAAGTGACTTTTGGATTGATCCTTTCTTGTAAATTCAGATATGTTAATTCGGACAGCAATTAAATTAACACAGAACCTTGGTGTTTGTCAAAATTACAATAGGTAATTCAGCCGGGATATTTTACACGGATGGTGGGGGAAAAAAAACATCAATATTCTGGATTCGGATTGCAACAAAATCATGTTGTTGAAAATACCTTATGCCCCCATGAGGAACAATTACAGTGTGTATAGGGCTATGCACAGAAATCACCCTGATGAGAAAATCAGGCCGAAATACAGATATAAAGTGCTGGCGTCCCTGTTCCTGAACAGAATGGGTAATGCAGAACTTCAGTATTATGCATGAGGCTATTTACTTTTGACCTCTCCACTGCTCCTGTGGGGTTTGCAGAGACTGAATCAGGTGTGTTGCCTTCTGCCGGGGTAAAGGTGAGCCTTCAGGCCCGTGGCTCCAACAGCTGCTTTTTACACCTTCAACTGCTGATTCACATATTGACTCAAGGCCAAAAGTCCATGGAAGAAATTATACACAGGACAAAAACTCAGGCCAAGTTGCAGTTACACAGATCGTGAAGCTGTGACATTCACACATAAAGCATCATTTACTCACCATAATGTTTTTCATCATCAGTATTTTTTTCTTTTTTTTTAGTCTCATTAAGAATTTCATAATATTTAGACATAATTGCACTTCATTTCTTTCACCTACACTATTTTTAAGTAATAAGCATCTACTAAATATTCCACTACTAAATTTACTCTATACAAAAAGGTAAAAAAAAAAATATTTAGGACAACATTTCTTTAGACTTTAATGCATATCAGAAAACCTTGTATGAGTTTTTTTTTTTTTTTTTTTTTTCTCTAGAATGCAAACGTAGACATTTTGATGAATGTGCTAGTAATACCTGGTTTGTAACACATTTGCATAATGCCAGCCTGTGGTCTGGATTGGCTGAACAGCGTCTCTTAGCTCCGTGTGTGTGTGTGTGTGTGTGTGTGTGTGTGTGTGTGTGTGTGTGTGTGTGTGTGTGTGCGTGCGTGCGTGCGTGCGTGCGTGCGTGTGTGTGTGTGTGTGTGTGTGTAAATAACAACTAGGGAAGTGAAACAAGACAGATGACTAGTTCTCAAACCTTGTGATAAGTAATCATAAAATCAGAGTTAGCTTGTGCCAGTGACAGAGAGAAAAGGTTGGGGCTTTTGAACCAATTGAACCAATCATATTGAAGGTGACATGTTAGTCTTATTTGTTTTCTCGATTCTATAAAAACTGTTGTATCCGTGTTTTCTGGTGGGATTCTCAATGGAATTTGTCTGAGATCCTCCGGCCTTGCTTCTTGGGAGAGATTCCCTGAGAACTGCTCGGGAAGATCTCCCGGCCGTGATTAAAGCATTTAACCCCCTGAGGTCGGCTATCGCGCCGGCGCGATAGGCTCGTTTTTTTACGTATGAGTGCAAAAAATAAATAAATAAAAAATATTATTTTTTATCTTATATGCTTGTGTTATACATCAATCGATCCTGTTTAGTGTGTATTTTTTTTGTGTATGCTCATAATAAAAAACAAAGTGTTGTGCTTTTCGCCAAATAAAGAAAAATAAACATGATGCGAGTTCTGCCTACTCTCCGTCAGTGAAGTCAATTCTGAAAAGTGTCCGAAAATGAACTGTAACTCAGCGAATACTCAGTCAAACAGGCATACAGTCACACAGGCATGAAGCTTGAATTCTCTTCTTTTAAATGAAGTAATTTTTATAAAAAACAAATATTCACAGTTTATATAATATGTATGTAAAGAGAGAGATGTCAGTCGTTCTCATCTCAGCTAATTAAGTTTTAATGTGACTCCGCCTACGGAGACCGCGCTATTCAAACGCAAATGTGAGGCAATCCATACAAACCTGTGAAACGCCCACATCCGCTGGATAAGGCCGGTGAAACACTGGATGCGTGGCGTAAGCGTCTCAGCTGCGTGGCGTGTCTGTTTTTATTTCGGCTCCCATGTTAACAGTTTAGAGTTTGCACACTGCCTGTGTGAGACGCGCATCTCAGGCGTGGCACAAGCCGCGTGGAAAACATGTGCATGCTAGAAATAGAACCGACGCCTATTTTTCATGCGACGCAAGCGTCTTGGAGGCATTTCCATGCAAAATTGTATAGGAAAATCTGTTTATTTGTCATTTTGACACGAATACATATTAATAAATGTCCTTTTGATGTTTAAAAGTGTCTAGGTTTTGACATAAATGCAAATATAAATGTAATTTTACAAAATATGATCGATTTTCAAATACTGCTGTATTGATTGAACAGCTTTTAGCAAACTCTATTGCTATACTGAGATGAGGAATATATACTGTATGTGTTTTGTCAAAAATAAAGTCATCAACTAACTAATGAATCCTTTACTTTGAAATACGTATGATAAAATGTATACTTTAGTTTTGAAAGACGTTGACTAGTTTTGAAAAGATTATAAAGTATGTATGTGCATGCATATATATATATATATATATATATATATATATATATATATATATATATGTGTGTGTGTGCGTGTGTATGAAGAGTTCAGATGCAAAAGCCTCTAAATGCCATCTGAAATTTTCTCCTAGAATGATCATTTTTATGAAGCTTGTATATTTAAGTTAGCTATAGGTGACACACCTGAATGAATGGCTCATTAAGTATGCAGGGACATCACCAGGTGTGAACTACTAAATATGCATGATGCCCCATCCGCATATTGGCTTTCCAAACTAAAAGTGTTTCACAAAACTAAAATCAATGTATCGTTTTATGTGAATGATTAGGCAGGATGATTTTCACATAATTTTGAAGGAAAAACTCTAGGCGATGACATCCATTAGTCAAAAGTCTTATTGCCACATATTTAGTATGTGTTTTGTGGCCTTATTTCAGAAACTTTCATTTTTAGTTTTTTCGATAACCATGCATAAACATTATTATCTCAAAAATAAAAACATATACATACATGTGGCTCACATATTATGGAAGTCCTGTTTCTGCTATATAGAGTGAATTTACACCTTTGCCATTAATATGTTTATAAGCAACTGAAAAAAGCACAAATGTCAGGGCATGTCAGAACATCTCAAGGGCCCCAAAAACACCCCAGACCCCAGAGGGTTAAAGGACATTTGCTTGAGTCTGTTTGTTGATTATTCCTGTGTAGGAATGTAGTTTAGGAAGGAAACTAGTTTAGGGAAGCAAGTTAGTTAGAGTAAAACTCGGCCAGTTGTCGACTGAAGACGCACGAGCTAGAGTATAAAGGTATTGGGTGTCAATTAGTAGACGCCCCAGATAAAGGTATTGGTGTCGATTTGGAGACGCCTCAGGTAATAAGATCAATTGGGTGTCGATTTGGAGACACCCAGGTTTAGGGAAAAAACTACCCCAGTAACCAGCCAATATATCAATATATCTATGCACACACTATGTGTGTGTGTGTGTGTGTGTGTGTGTGTGTGTGTGTGTGTGTGTGTGTGTGTGTGTGTGTGTGTGTGTGTGTGTGTGTGTGTGTGTGTGTGTGTGTGTGTTTTGTACTCTAGCAGCACAGAAATGTCTTCAGGATACGGTTGATGTGGTCCAGATTTACTAACAGTGTTTGGAGTTGCTGTTGGTCAAGTCTGACTGAATTTTTGCTCTGTTCTTTTCTGAGAATTAATGCATTCAGAAGAATTTTCACTTCCCAGTAAGGAATAAAACTGCTCATAACTTAGATTTGATTGATAATTAATTAATAGACTATAAAGTCATGGGGTTTGAATGAGGTAAAATTATTTATTTATGAAGAAAGAAATGCTGTAACAGCATTAGAACTCATTCCTATCATAATTTCTCGAATGCAGCACATCCTTAGGGTGCAAATAAAGCAGTTTTCATGTCTGTATTTCATTCACCAAAAGATTTATGAAAGAAAAGGAAACAGCTTGTGCCTCACTGATTGTGACCAACAAGAGAGAGAGAAAGGACAGATGACAGAGTGGGAGAAAAAAAAAGACAGAAAGAAAAAGAGTAGTTGAGAGTTTGATAGGACTCTTTGCAGCGACAGTGACATGTGTATTTGTCACTGTGAGGTTGGCACTCGAGGCAGAGCTGTATGATGAACGATGCCTGAAAACCCTCCACTGTACAGGCAGGAAAAGACTCATTGAGAGCGGTTTCAAACCTCCATAAACCTGACCTACATTAGAAATGAACGCACGACAATAAAAACAAAGCACAATTTCATTATACAGTATTAAAGCATATGTAGACTTTTTTGCAAGTAAAAAGCCTTTTAGTAAAACTGTACAAATTTGCTATGAAATCTTCTTTACTGATTTTTCTTAAGAAAAAGTAAGTATAACTTTAATATTGTTAGTAATATTTCAAGATTAACACTTTCTGGACTGAAGCATCTGAAGTTTACTTGATTATCCATAAATGTTTTGTTTTTTTTGTTTTGTTTTTTTTAGAAAATCATGTTTAAATATGAGTATCATCAGGCTTTTGAGGAAGATTTATTTCTTCATGTCTCAATCATCGTTTTATTGAATTGTGCAACTAACAAGCTTTAATCATAAAACTAAGTATTTAAATATCTTATTAAGACATTATTGGCAGATATAGTGACAACATTTTATGTAAGTATCTGCTATACTGTTATAAAAATCTCATTGATTAAAGGGGTGGTTGATTATGATTTGACTTTTCTAACTTTAGTTAGTGTAATGTTGCTGTTTGATCATAAACAACATCTGCAAAGTTACAACGCTCAAAGTTCAGAGCAAAGGGAGAGATTTGCTATTACAGAAATCACTTTTTAAGGACTACAACAAACGGCTGGTAGAGACTACACCACATTCCTCCCGGGTTAGTGACATCACTAACCCTAGAATTTACATAAACCCCGCCCCCTGAACACGATTTATAGATTATCAAGACAGAATATGCTAATCAATGACTAGAAGATAACTACACATAAGCTACATAAATTCACCAACTAACCATTCAGAAATGTTGTCTACATGTTGTCACTTCTTCTCGAGTCTCTCCATCATTGTCTGACTCCGGTTTGAACATAAAAGGCTAAAACTTTTTGAAATGTTCAGTGCATGTGTGTGTGACGTAAAAGGACACAAGCTCTTAAAGCTCCGCCCCCTGTGCCGGGAGCAGCAGCTCATTTGCATTTAAAGGGACAGACACAAAACGGTGTGTTTTTGCTCACCCTCAAAAAGCAACAACTTTAACATGCTATATAAAAATATCTGTGGGGTATTTTGAGGTAAAACTTCACACACACACTCTGGGGACATCAGAGACTTATTTTACATCTTGTGAAAAGGGCAATATACCACCCCTTTAAAACATCAAAATTCTATCATACTTTTTGTACCTATAAATATCAGAATTTGCACCAAATTGCATATTTCTGCTCACTCTGGGCCTCTGAATAAAATTGAGCTCTTATTTCCCTCCGCTCATGTTCTCACTATATCAAATTATATGAGCCATAAAAGCCTGATGTATCAAATATGATACTCAAACACATATATATGCAAAGTGTTTTTTAGATTATATTTTATATTTTGTCTAAAGGTTAAAACCTGTTCCATTTCAATACAATTGTATTTTTCTGACTGTCATTTCACACGTGCAGGCTTAACAGGGTTAAATTGTTGTAAAAAAAAAAAAAGGATTAAGATCAAGCAAACATGCAGCAAAACATTAAAAACATTGATATCAACACTGATCATAACTAATGCAACTGCATCTCGATAACTCGCATCCCTGCTGTGGGATTCCTTTAAAGTCGTTTACTTGTGTTTAAACAATATCACAGTTCTGTTAATGAACAACAGTTTATTTCATAACAATAATCCAGATCTTGAATGGTCAGAAAAAAAAAAACATTTCAGAGGATTCGCATGCATGGTCACAACATGATGTTCTTCTAAAATTAGTTCTGATTTGCATTCCTAAGGCTAGCCTGCCTAGAAACCTGTGTCTGTAGCTAATCTTCACAGCTGGGAAGAAATTGCTGTATTTTATTTCCTAAACCCCGTTTTACATCAAGCCTGAGCCCACGCTGCTTTAGACCGAGAGGAGCCCACCTTGGCTTTTACCCAGAATAAATGCTATACATTCATTCTGTACCTTGGCTAAGCAGTTCAGTGACCACTGTTCAGAAATGAAACCTCTGTAAATCAGATTTAAGTTCATGCTTTTGAAAATAGAATAATGGGAAATTAATTTAGAGCATTTTGTCATGGCTCAGCATGCAGGGCCTGCTGAAAACAACACACATTTAAGAGCAGGAAATTCAGAAAGAAATCCAGATATATGTAGCTATGAATTTATGCATAATCCAGAGTGGTCTCCGGAACAACATTGCACATGTATAATGCAATATAAAGTTATTAATAATGTATGTTGTAATGTATTGTATCTTTTCACAAAAAAAATTCAAAGTTAACCAAAGTCACCAAAGTTAAAATTCATTATAATTTTAGCAGATTCCGGCCTGGTTGTTTAGAATGAGGCATTTATATAGCGCTTTCATATGTACTACTGTACACCCAAAGCGCTTTACAATCATATCAGGGGATCTCTCCTCAACCACCACCAGTGTTTGTCATGTGCTTTAATGCATGATACTTTGTAAAGGAGTAACAAAATATTAAAATATATGATAAATGTGTTACAATTATTCATGATATCATACAATGCATTATAAGATGCATTGCAGGGCAGAATTAATGCATTAAAAATACTTTTAAAATGCATTATATACAAAGGCTTCGAATAAAGTGTTACCGGATGTTGTTTCAGGAACAACAAAGGATGATGATTGTGAAACAGATCTTATTTATGTATGTCATATTAAGCATACACAGCAAAAGAAACTACTGTACATGGATGAGGTTTTGTTTTAAAGTCCCTCATATGCAGAAACATCTAAAGACACTTTATCCTCTTTCATTATCACTTGACTCACAATTGTTATTGTACAGTGCACAACTCTTTTTAGAGCAAATATTATATATATATATATATATATATATATATATATATATATATATATATATATATATATATATATATATATATATATATATATTCTATAGTATATATATATATACTGTATACCCAACTACTTTTGCCTGCAGCCATTAACCAATACTACAAGCAAATTAGTATTATCATAAGTGCTTTTGATTGGACTAGTATATAAAAAATAGACACATTTAACAATCACAGAAAGAACTACAGCGAATGGCAATGTGTGTGTATGATGTAACAATCATCATCAAGTATTCATAGTTTGCAGTCACGTGACCTGGAGCTCAAAACATCCATCCATAAATCTGCAGCACTGTTCATTTTCCATCGGTTTCAAGCCACGAATGTTTCGATCAACTCTCAAAAGATGAAAAATAAAGATATGTGAACAAGTATACAGCAGTATTTACAGGTATACAGCACCTGCTGCAGTATTTCCATCACTAAAACAGCAGGACTTTCTAAAATGCTTAACGTGACAAACATGTAAGTGCCTTAATGTACTAAAACCGCGCAATTTAAATCAAATTCAGTATACGCCTTATTGTATATTATATACAGGCGAGCAGATGAGGCAGAATATGAATGCAACACACTGAATGGTTGTGATTTTTCTTTATAATGGTGTTTATATAATTATATATAATTAGTATGGTAAAAATGACTGCCGGTCAAAGGAAAAAAGCTTTGTTTTGTCCTCCATGTGGGCGTTCCTTCAGTATACCGGTGTGATGCAATGTGAAAACTATTGTGTAGAAAACATCAATCAGACAAACAACTGCATGTCCTTCAGATCAGTTTTCTGACCATAACACAACACACTGACTACTGTGGAAATGCACCAATTTAATGCATGATTACAATACAATTTACATCAGAATTCATATTAACATTCTCAGAATGCTTAAAAAACATTAAGGACAAAAAAGAAATCCAATTAGTTAATAGTAAAATACATTCCCCAATTAATAAGCAATGGACCACGACAGCAGCATGGGATTCTTCAAATACAGCAGACTTATTATATACAATATAAGCCATCACTTTGCAGGGCTAAAACATGCGGAGCACAATCAAACTTCATCAATATAAATATAAAGAAATAAGACAACATAATTTGTGCGCAATCAAACGCACCAGACTTTCGGTTCATTAATATAAGAATGCAAAACACAGCCAATGCATATAGAAACCATTACATTACTACATACTCAAAGAGGAAAGCATTCTTAATCCTTGACATTAAAAAGTTATATTTGCCCATCTTGAAACCTCTAGCTAAACTGCTAACAGGTGCTACAAGGACCCCAGGTATCCCTCAACTTTGCCGGTGGCTATGATCAGGTAAATATCTTTGTGTTTTTCAGCATTATTATTTTGAAACTTATTGGTACTGCCTTAAGGTTGAATTGCTTACTGTGGCATTCCTGGTTTGTATGTCACCTCAGATAAACATGCCTGCTAAATAATGTAGATGGAAAGATCTATCAAACCTCAAAGCACATTAGCATAAGTTCAAGTGCATGCTGCTAGTTCTTCATGTGCTAATCATGCGTATCAGTGCAGATTCTGAATGCCCTCGATAATGAAGTAACTATATAATGTCAGCTTTCATGTTCATGTGATGAATTAGGCCTGTCAAAGTGCTACAATGTAACAAGGCCTTGAAATAAAACCTCTCCATCTTCACATTTTAGTAATTGCATTATGAGTCCAACATTCGTTGAAATATTAAGAATATCCTCTTAAGAATATTAAACACTGATGAATGAAGTCTGAAATGAGAAAATTGGCTGATAGCTGGAGCAAATTTCAACTAATAATCACAACCTTCAAACTAGTAAACAAAGGACCCCAATTATGTCTATTTATGCCATGGTCTGGGTGAATACTCGATTCTGATTGGCAGCAGGGTGTCCATTAAAAAGTGATAATGTACACCTAGGAAAGGCGTCCCGTCAATTTGCCTGATGACAGTTCTAAATGATTGCGCTGGCTCAAACTCACTGATCAACTGCTGCGGTCGGGTCGCTGTGGCCACGGTGCTTGGCAACGCCTGTATACGGGAGATATTAAATAGTGCGCTCGACTTAATAAATAAAAACCCTCACGATTTTTACTCTAAAACACATTAAAGTATTATTAATTGATTAAGTATTTCTTTCTTTCGTAAGTGACCATGGTATAAGCGGGTTAATGCCCTTCCAGGTGTCCATTATCAGGTATTAATGGACTTCGGTACGCTCCGCTGCGCGTCGGACGGTTCACGCCTCGCCGTCGTCCATTAGTACCTGATAATGGACACCTCGTCGGGCATTAACCCTTACATAATATGGTCTCCTGTATACATTTAACAGTGACTTCTGGGAAATGAGAGTTGTCATTTTTACATTATTTACATTTGTAATAATGATATTGAAACTGTTGAACATTGATTTTTTTCAATGCACTTTAGTTAAAACTTTGGTACTTTGCTAATACCAGTTGTTACATCTCAGTCTGTGAAGTCGTATAGTTTCACTTATGTAAGCCTGTTAAGTTAATGTTCGAATGCAAAAATAAATAAATAAATAAATAAACAGTTTTTGTTTTTTTTAGGGTCACTGACATGACTAGTTTTATTAATAGTTTAAATTGTTGGTTTTAGTTTTAGTTACCTTAACTAAAACCCTGCACTTTTTACACGCCGTCATCGACATTATTCTTATTCCACGTAGGATAATGTTTTATTTTCCTGTTGGGTTAAACATAATATTCTGGAATTTGATGATCGTCTACAAGCGCAGTGATCCAGCCAGCCTGAGGTGGAAATGCACGGCTCATCTGGACGTTATTCACTCAGAAGACTATGTTAAAATGCCCGTCTCAGAGTCCCACACGAGACTTGATTATCTTAGACAGAATTGAAGGATTCGTGAAGGTGACCTGAATGCTGACAGATACAAAGCATCGGGACAGACTCTCGAGCCTCTGGGCAGGGTTGCACTTCGGCATATTTGTAGGATTAAGTTGTTAGCGTGTAAATCCACAGAGAACGATACATAACTGCTCGTGCATTCGAGTTGGGGATCTGAATAGACAGCATGCATGTATTCAGAGAGGGTTGCTTTACATAGAGCCACTGTTGAGCGTTTTTATTCCTGATAACTGGTACAGAATCTGTCTCAAAGTGTGTTCAAACTCATTCTTAAAATAGGGTCACAGCTGTTTGAAAAGTAGCTTTCGATGTGTTGGTGACTCATGTTAGATCATTATCTGATCCTGAACCCAGCCGTCAGATGGCTGGATGGCTGGGCCGAAATTTCTTTTCTTGTCGCCTGAGCAAATAAAGTAATGAGATGCCGTACACTTTGGTGTCTTACGCAATACACTGAAATACATCAATGTGGGCAAAGCGTCATTGGAACCGGACTGGGCTACTGATCTGGGATGTGCCCAGAATTATATACGACAGCCCATTGCCTACAGCTCGCAGAATAAGTGGTTAAAAAGCAATGCTAACATCAGAAGAGCATTTAGATATCCTCAGATGAAGTTCGGGGAAATTAATTCAGATGAATCAATTCTGAGCTCCACTGAGTTTCTGCATCTTCCTTTTGTGCTTATATGATGAAACTGGTTTGTATTTCTATTGATTTTTTTTAAAAGAGTTTTTTAAGAATTTTAGGATTTTATTTTGCACGCTTGTTTAACAATTAAATGTTTTGTATTTTTGGAATGGAAAATATATATATATATATTTTTATAGAAGATTCCAATCAATATAGAATAATGTGTTATTATTTTATATAGTACATTACAAATGCATGCCAACAGCAAAGAGAGTGTCAATTACTATCACATACACTCTAAAAATACTGGGTTGTTTCAGCCCATGTTTGGGTCAAATATGGACGAACCCAACCGTTGGTTACATTTTTTTTTATTAAATTTTAAACCTAACGGTTGGGTTTGTCCATATTTGAACAAAACATGGATTGAAACAACCTGGCATTTTGTAGAGTGTAGAATACAGACTGGTTTAATGAGTTTGTATATTCTGTTTCGTAAACCTGTTGAGGAAGCCCACATCTGAGGTCTTCGATGGGGAACGCCGCTAGCAGTCTGCTGTGTTGGGATTAATTCTCTTCTTTGAATTTATAATAACATTAGAGACACTTCAAAAGGCATAGTGGCGAACAATAGAATTAAAAACCAAAGCATGCACAGATCGGCATTAGACTGAATACTAAACCAATAGTGTTTCTAATTAAAACACTGGCAAACAAACATAGGCGTTCACATGTGTGCTAATGATGATCTTTAAATCGGCAACACACCTGGAGGAATATCGAGAGCATGTAACGGGCAAAAAAAAAATAAAAAATTCTAACAAACCTTATTATTATTCTGTACAATTAATCTATCCTAAACAAAGCTGGTTTATTAAATATTAATAGGAGTTAAAAGCACTAACAGGTAGCTCTCATTAACTAAATACCCAACTCTCCTGGAAAAAACTATATTATTAGGCAAGGGATGGACAGAAATGTAAAATATGGAAGGATTATCATTCTTGTTTCCTTATTCTTTGATATTAATAATATATCAAGCCTTGCATATTTTCACCTGGCAGCAAAAAGCAGACACAGACATTTAATTATTATTCGTTTATTAAAGATGATGACCTATTATGCCCTAAAAAAGTCTTGATTTTAGATTCTAGAACAGTTTTCCATGCTTGAATGTTCAAAAACACACTATTTCTCCATATTCGACTCTGTTGCAGCCTGTCAGTCTGTCAGTAACGCTCTGTTTAGTTCCTGTCTCTATGAAGCCCCTCCTTCTTAAAAGCACACTGTGCTCTGATTGGTCGGCTGGAGCAGTGTGTTGTGATTGGTCGAGCGCTTCGAGTGTGTTTGGGAAATGTCCCACCCCTTACCATAACTGCCAGTTTAACACACTACTAACTAACTCAACCAGGCCCCGCCCCTTTATTCTGCGTATTAATTATTTAAATGAGGAATATTGTGACGTGTTTGTTCCCGGAAGAAACTCAAGACTACAAGGGAGGCATTTCAGGAGTTCAGGAACACTGACACTGATATAGAGAAGAACTGCAGCTTTGCAGAGCTTTTTCATTCTCAAACAGCAACATTACACACTAAAGACAGATCAACGTGAAAAAAAGCAGAATAGGTCCACTTTAACAAAACATAAATATTGAAATTTGTATAATTTTATTTTAGATTTACATATTCCAAACTTTTGGCTGGAAGATATTTGGCGTTTGACCAAGTTAGTGGTGGCAGAAAATAAATATATAATTATAATTTATTGATTGTGCAAAATGTCCCTTGAAAATGTCTTATAGCAGTTCCTTTAAGACATCGACCCCCTGAAAGTCATTGTTTAATTTGCACACTTAGTAGAACGAATCATTTCCACCTCATTTGCCATTCACTTTTCTTCAGTCTATTTGTCTGGCCCTTCTTTGGTCATCAGGTCTAGCTATCCTTTTGAGATTTGAGATTTATTTTACTCAAGTCTCGTTTGAACCTGAGAGAAGAATGTCTGATCGTTTGACAGATGGTGCAGAGTAACGTGATGGATCAACCTGTCATAACCTCACAAGGAGCCATTAAACTGCATAAAGCTGAGATTTGGTGAACTGTTCCAGTTGTTCTGTCTGGGTCGTGACTTTCGCCGAGCCGCTATGCGATTCTTTTGGACTAGCCGAGACAGTTCTAGCAACTTGATCTGTAGCTCTTTAATTATTCTGTCTTCTCCTCCTCTGGGGAGATGTGGCTGGTTACCTCCTGTCACTATGCATATAGAGCATTAGCTCTGGTGTGAGATGGAAGTGTAAAGGTTACAAAGACTGTCCTTGGGGTGCAGGGAAGCATTTGTTGCAGTGAACTTCTGATGGACCAGAGCTAATGGCCCGATGACCATGAGCAGACTGCTCTATCTAATGATGATTGGATGTTAGCTGGCGTTACATGTAAGGAACCTCCTTCACATGTGACCTTACTTGTCCCTCTGGACTGAACCACACCATCTCAAGATAACGAAACAAAGCTTTAAAGCAACACTATGGAACTTTTCCTCTTCGGTCCCCCTACAGGTTGGAAGCGGAATTGTCCATTACCGCTGTCGTAAATCATTTCGCTACAGCCGCCCGCAGCCTACTGTCGCTCGCTCGTTCGCTGTTATCCAGCACCGGCTTTGGAGTGAACGATGACCTCAGACAAGATAGAATATGATGCATGATTTTATGAATATATGATGTATTGTGACATCAGAAACGAAGAAAAACTAAATAATGACTATTGTAACGCTTGACGTAAAGCAAGTCAAATTTGTAGTTTTCTTATTTCTCATTAGAACTACAGAAACGCGTCCAGATCTGGCAATCTTACATAGTGTGGTTATAGCAGATAAAGGACCGCAAAGCGGAGGCATACGACTTGATGAACCACTGAAACGATTTTGGAAACATTATTTTAAGGTAAAAAATGTTACATAGTGTTGCTTTAACACATTTAAAATGATATCAGTGTCTCCACACCACATGTGGAAAAATGTCACTTCAATTGAATAAAATTTCTGTGGACAACAAAAACTGATTTTGCACTTTTGCATTCAGATAAGACAACACTAACACCCCAATATATGCAAAGAATGAACTGTTGCGACATCATTTCAAACAAAATCAGGCCGAAAGGAGTTCGTTTTTGGAGTTTGCCAAATCAAACTTTCTAGAAAAGTCCATCCAGCTGGTAATCCATGGCAATTTCGTAATAAGTGGGTATGACATGGAAATCGCCTCTGATTTATTTTTGTTGTGTGTTTATTTTGTTGTTGAGAGGAAAGTGCAGAACATATTTACATATTCATCTAAACGCCTCTCCCGGCTAAATGTTCGCTAACTGTATAACGCAGCTCGTGTATTTCAAACTTCTTCCTCTTCCTTTCTTACTGTGAATTAAGTATGCAAATAACCATCACACCATACTGTAGCCACATTTGACAAGTGGCTCTACAAATTAACAATATCTCACAAATCCCATCTCACAACTTACCTCCAATTTATATAGCTCTTACTAATTCTAGCTTGATTGCACTTCATTGTCAAGAGGAGACTCCATGGCTGCTAGCGAGTCATCTGGCACTTTCACACACACCTTTCACAAGTGACATGTGAACAAAACTCACAAAAGTCATTTGGTGCCAACAGTGAGACCCGCTGAGTTCTGGTGTGAGAAAATGCTAAATTAATGTTGCCAGTGTGATCCAAATATTACACATTCGGAGTGAGTTTGATTCATGCATGCATTCATAATCTTTCATCTTGAAGCTGAAATGATACATTTATTCATTGTATGATGAATTATGCACTGCAATTCATACACAAACATGTTCCCCTGCATAATTAAAGATAATTTCCCTTGTTAATTTTTAGCAACGAAAAACTATTTCTTTTTTAAAAGAAATGTTATTGGAGTAGCAAGAAAGCACCACAATTGTGTGAAATCGCTTTTCTACATTAGTTCAAAAAACAAGAGGTTATAGTTACATTTAATACCCAACATTTCACCTTCAGCAAACGAATAGTTCCAAGCGAATCCATAGACGTTGAAACGCAGAGAGAGGCGTTTCGATGCTGAATGATTCAGTGTTTTTGAATTGGTTGAGTAAGTGATTCAATGCTTCATTCATAAAGGCAGTCACTTGTTTAGTTCCTGGATAAAACAGCATTTTTTAACAAATCACTTTAAAGGGGTGGTATAATGCCCTTTTCACAAGATGTAAAATAAGTCTTCGATGTCCCCAGAGTGTGTGTGAAGTTTTAGCTCAAAATACCCCACAGATATGTTTATATAGCATGTTAAAATTGTCACTTTTTGAGGGTGAACAAAAACGCACAGTTTTGTGTCTGTTCCTTTAAATGCAAATGAGCTGCTGCTCCCGGTACAGGGGGCGGAGCTTCAAGAGCTTGTGTCCTTTTACCTCACACACACATACACTGAACATTTCAAAAACTTTTAGCCTTTTATGTTCAAACCGGAGTCAGACAATGGTGGAGAGACTCGAGAAGAAGTGACAACATGTAGAAGCAACAGGACGTTTCTGAATGGTTAGTTGGTGAATTTATGTAGCTTATGTGTAGTTATCTTCTAGTCATTGATTAGCATATTCTGTCTTGATAATCTATAAATCGTGTTCAGGGGGCGGGGTTTATGTAAATTCTAGGGTTGGTGATGTCACTAACCCGGGAGGAATGTGGTGTAGTCTATACCAGCCGTTTGTTGTAGTCCTTAAAAAGCGATTTCTGTAAAAGCAAATCTCTCCCTTTGCTTTGAACTTTGAGCGTTGTAACTTTGCAGATGTTGTTTATGCTCAAACGGCAACATTACACACTAACTAAAGTTAGAAAAGTCAAATCATAATCAACCACCCCTTTAAGTAAATGAATCCAAAGACTCACTTATGACTTTTCGCTATCTACTGATGTAACAACATAACCTGCAATAACTTAACTGCAGTAAATACACCGTGATTAGATTTGTAAAAGTTACGGCCAGTTACCAACCCACAAATAATCAATCTTTTTACTTGACACTTGAAATGAAATCTACTTTGTCTCCCATGAACCAGTGAACCACAATAGTTATTATTTTAAACAAAAGAGAAAACATAGAACCGTCTCAAATTCCAAAATGATTCAAATGTGTATTTCACAGTCTTAAACAGTGATGTTTTAAAGTTCTGATCAGGCGTTGACTCGTTCCAAACGCCACCGGCAAGATTCACCTCATAAATCAAATACTTAAGAGAAGGATAGATTTTTCTCAAGGGCAACTCACACACAGTGACGCTGTCAGAAAGAATCAATCTTTGCCAATAAAACCGACGTCCGAAACACTGGTTTCAATTCACATTGATAACAGCTTTAAACATACGCGAAAAGAAGTTCATCCCACCGAAGTTTGTTCTAGGGAAATGCCACGTCTGAAGGAAAAATACTCTCAACATACCGTAAAAGCTTAAGAAAAGTTGAAGTTTAAAACCTTTCCTTTTAAATACCCTCTGTTTAAAATGCATTACGAAAAGTCAGTCCTGAATGCTTAAGGTGAACTATCCTTCTACCTCATATTTAATATTCCTAGACTTAATGAACCTAAACCAAGGTTGCAGCTTTCGTGACTTCAAGCAAAGCTTGATCAACCTTGAGAGACCGAGAAGCCTCCTTGATTAATGGTTTTGATTTCAGTGTGAGCAGACTCAGGTCTACCAGTCTGGCAGAACAAAAAATGATGCAGTCAGCTTTGCACTTTTCTCAGCACTAAAACATTTAGGAACGGATTTAAGTGAAAAGCATCTTTGTAAATCTCAGGTATGCCAGAAACACAGAGGAAGAATCTCAAGTGAGAGATGAATTTAAAAATCGATGTAGAAAACTACATTAAAGGCACCAGAGAACAACAGTATTTGATCCAGTCTATGTATACTGTATAGACCTCACACAGAGACACAAGATCAAGCCGCTCTCCTCGAACGTGAAGCCAAAGCACAACACGTACAGAATGCACACCAGCTTTAAACAAGCTTCGATTTATAGCAAAGCAAAGCAAAAACACACACACTTGAGCATCAGAAGGGTAGGTGAGACCACTGGTTGTCATATTTGTTTATTTAGTGTATGTATCAGTTGGTAATTAGGGGATGCTAATGATCTGCTTTCCTGGCATTTCTCATTTAAATACAGGCCAGGCAGTAAAAAATAGCAAAGGTAATTATGCAGCTTGGGAATAAGTTTTGGCAGATGACATTATGAGAGTGTTTTACCGTGGTTGTGTCTCTTCCTTTCCGATTCTTTATCCTGGCCGCCGGGCAGATTTAAAGGTTTTGATTTACCGCAGCATTAAAAGCAGAGATGCAATTGTGGGTGCGTGTTCAAATCAAACCCCAGCAATGCCATCTGGGGAATTCATCCTGGCATTGTTCAGGACTCGATCTTATTATTAGTAATCCATTATAAGCAGAAAGAGAGAGAGGGAGTGGTTCATGAACCTGATGCATGTGCTTGATAATCTGATCCCTGCTTAGTTGTTTTACTACAAGGAATGAACATTTGCTGAAATTCACTCTGCATAAAAGCCTGCCATCATGTGCACGGCTGTGGTTTTGATGAATTGTTGTGCGGTTAGCAGCTAGCCTTGAGCGTGCTCTTTGTCCATGATCGTGTCTGATTATCTCCAAGCTGGTCTGTGACCTCCATTAGGACAGGGTTCACTCTCACTCCTGTGGGAGACGTGTGGAGGTGAGGGAAACGAGGGATTTGGGTCTGACGGATGGCAGGACTGGCTACTGTGTCGCCGGCTGAGATAATATACTTGCACATGCACGGCTATTCGCTCGTGAAGTCGTAAAGCAAAGCATAAACGTGATGTTAGATCAGCATTTCTGTGGTGCAGCGGGAGAAGACGACGCACACACAGACTCGTAGCTTACAGTGACTTTACTCGAGGATGAGCAGGCAATCTGTGTGAATATACTGTGCTGAGATCAGGACTCTCGAGCTTCGCAAGCTCACAAAACACAAAACTACTGCATAGGCAGAGAAATAAATTGAATTCATTTCATTATTTTTTAGCGATGCATGATATATTAGTGCCATATTGGTTATCATCTGATTTCTGTTGATATTGGACTTTAATATGCATATTCTCATTGACCCTATTTTTTTTTTGAGGAGGAGGAGGGAGGGTCGAGCTAGCCTCCGTTTTGTTTGACAATACTTCGAAATCCGCCGTTATAATAGCAATCCGCCATAGAACAAGCGCACCTGCTCTTAAAGGGAATGTGAGATGACGCTCTGATTGGTTTATTTCACATTACGCCCAAACCACACCTATGAATAATGAAGCTACTTCAGACCAACCCATTTTAGATTTGCGTCGGGCGCAAGAGTCATTTATCCCGCCGGTATAATAGCAACATCGCCCGAGACCCGCCCACAAAGTTACTTGCGTTTCGCGCTTGATACTTGCATTTCAGATTGTTAAAATAGGGCCCAATAGCTTAAACGTTTTCCATTATAAAGAACCTTTTGTGCAAATGAAGTTTGCATGGATATGCAATAAAGAACCTTATTTTTAAGAGTGTATAGTCAAGATAGATAGAGCTCTTGGCAGGATGCTGAATGGCAAATTGTCTGTTATTTATTACCAATCTAC
The DNA here is from genome assembly GCF_964197995.2 of Scardinius erythrophthalmus. Classification (NCBI taxonomy): domain Eukaryota; kingdom Metazoa; phylum Chordata; class Actinopteri; order Cypriniformes; family Leuciscidae; genus Scardinius; species Scardinius erythrophthalmus. The sequence goes on from NC_138228.1 coordinate 47,155,944, forward strand.
ATAATGTTGCCTGCATGGTTATATTTTAAATCATGTTTTTTTCTGCTTGTCTTTCTGCTCTTTCCAGTTTGATGATATATCAGAAAATTGTAAGATTGTAATATGTCAGCTTCAGTGAGTGCACATTGGTAATATACTATAAATCAGAGTGCATTATGGGTATAAATAATAAACTGTCACCTCAGAATATGGACAAAGACATCAAATAGACAACATCTGATATACTGCACTTTATAGAAGCGTATATTGAATGTTTTTTTTGAGTTTGTAACCGTAAATTGGTGTTGTACTATTGTTTTTGTCTTCTAATGAACTCTCTCTTCTGTTTGACTTTTTTTTCCCAGTAAAATCAGAAGTGGCTTCATACAACCAAACCTTTTTCTAGCAACTGGACCAGTGCCCAGTCTGTGTATATAGTGTATATATACATACTTTCCACATCGGCCGTTGGAGCTTCTCTCGGATGTAGAGAGCAGTTCTCTGAGTCCTGAAATAAGGGTTTAATTAAAGCCTGTTCTTCTGAATCCACCCCAGCAGAACCAGCAGGTGTTCCTCCTCCTAAAGAGCATGTTTCCCACTCCAGAATCAAGCGACGGCCATCGCCACCATCTGCAGCTCTGATCCACAATACCAGAAGATTGCCAGCAAGATGAGCTCCTTTATTCCAACCTGCACACAGATCTGTACGACAACAGTAATCAAACCGAGTCATCGTTTTAATCAAAATATATGGCAATTTGTTTGCACGCTGAACTAGTGATTACACATGTATTTGTATCCTGCCCAAAACAAAGATTATAATGAACTCCAAGTGTCATAATGTCATGATTGAATGCTGTTGATGCCACATGCCCTTCAGGATAAATGACGGAAACATCAGTATATTATCCGATAAGGGCTTGGATGAAGGGTTTTACAGTCCCACGGCACAGATTAAAAGGAGAAACGGTGAACAGAATGAACTCTTCCTTCAGTTTTATGCCCCTACAGGCAACTGTGAAAAATGAGCTGATTAGAAGAAAAATGACGGCCGTTGGATTTATTTACATAATTACTTTAAAAACTGGCAAATGGTCAAACAATGTAACCATGTTTATTTTTTATTTTTTATATGATTATTATTATATATTCATGATTATTCAGTGCTGGGGGGACATGGGGAACGGGGCTGAAGCATAAAGCCATTATTTTCACTTGATTTAGTTTTTTTATTTTTAGGGCAAGCTTATATGCTTGTTGGTTTATCTTTAGGACATTTTTTTAAATAAAAGTAGTGTAATAAAATAGCTGCTTTGAGATGCATTAAGTTCATGACAGTCTATTTTTTCAGTAGTCCACTGTGTCAAGCAGGGCGGGACCGACAGCCGTCTCTTGCCACATCCACTTTAGATATTCTACTAACTGTGAGTAACTTTGCAACTACATGTCAACTAACTCTCATTCGAGTATTGGTAGACTGTTAGGTTAGGGTTCGGGTTAGTAGAAGAAGTTGTAGATGTAGTTGCAAAGTTACTTATAGTCAGTAGAATGTCCAAAGTGGATACGACACATATGCTTTTTATAATACATAATAATGTGACTTTTGTTTTGCAGGTGATAATGTCTGCTTTTATTTGTAAAGATGTGTTTGTTATAAGAATCATTTGTACAGTGCATGTGCTGATTGAACTATGAATGGTCAAGTTGGCTTTGAAATAGCGGTGGTCTCCTGACTGAAACACTATTCTCCTTCTCTCAGTTCAGATGTGTTGCTAATGTTGTTGGAAAAACGGCGTATGTGTGAGACGCATGCATTACAATAGCTGGTAATTGGATTCACCCAGTGTTACATGAATGAAATGCAAAATGCGTATGAACATGAAAAGCATTAATTGGACATGTTTCATGTGTCAGTGGCTGAGCTGGTTTTCCCCACATACTGTAGATCATCCTTGTTCAGGTTCAACGTACGAAGTGAAAATCTTATGTATTACCTTCTTTTTCAATTTGATGCTGGCAGATGATTGGAAACGTGCATGTGCAAAACCAGACAACTATTTAATCTCATCTGAGAAAGAGAAATTAACACCCATTCAGAATACAGCTTCCTCTCAATGTCCTGGCAGATGTGCACAGTTTCACTGCTAGCCAGATTCAGCTTAAGGACATGTTTAGGCTTCTCTCCAAATGCCTTCGTACCAAACAGGAGATAATCCATTTTTCCAAATGTCGAAATGAGTATAAGATGACTTCCTGCCTCCCAGCCTTCACCTGCCTCACAACATGCATCATTTCCAAAAAAAACCCCGAAATAATGATATTTATTTAGGGGGGAAAAAAAGATCTACAGACTCAAATCAATGTGACCTCAGTAAAGGAGTTTGTGGTGCAATGCAGAGCGCGGGCAGATGGCACTGCATGCTATCGCTTACCTAGGGATCAAATCCAATGGCCTTCTGGGTAGTGTCCCACTTCTCTGATCCCTGCCCCACCCTTCATCTTGAACTTTTATGCCTTTCTGTTCATGAATATTTCCTCTTTGATTTTCACCCATCTTCAGATCGCTTGGCAGAAGGGTAACGGTTTCGCTCGACACCGTTTAATCTTTGCATTTCCAGATTAGTATGGCCCATTCATGCCCATTTATGCCAAGAACGATATCTACTATATTACAGTCCTCACCATCAGTCTCTTTATTATAAGTGTGTGCTGCAGGTTTGATAGGATTCTGATTGGCAGTCAATGCTGGGAGAAAAAAACGAAACACGAAACACGTTCTGAAAGTGATTCCAATGATATCGTTCCTCTGTGTCGTTATCAATATAGTTGTGTTGTGGCTCTACTCTGCTATTCTTTTACATTTAGGATGATTTTTAGAACTATATTTCTACATCCACCAGCTGGAGTGCCCTTGATTTCCACCAGAGGGCACTCCTTATGTCTTTGTTATCTCACCATGAACTAGCCTGGAAATCCAGACCTAAATCTAAAAGATTATGCTCTGGCATTGACTAATGAAGATCGGCCAGCTCGAAGGGCGGCACCAAGCATGCATTTGAAGATCTCACTGCACGCAATTGGATAACACTACGACCAATTACAACAAGTTATCGCTTAGCTACCAGCGGAGCTAACTGGGAGATTAGACTCTCGCCGTATCCAGTCGGCAAAACAGCATAAACGCCCTTTTTGCAAAGGAATGATTCGAGCGCCGTCTTCTGTTCCTCTTTTAGAGAAAAAGCCACATCTAACTCGTTCACTGTAGCGGCCAAAGCCGTTTCAAACAACTGGTGTTCATCCATAGCCATCTTGCAAAGTTTACTAATGACTTCAACGTCACAGCGCTGTCGTCATCTCGCCTCTGGCCCGCCTATATCAGATAACCCGATGTGATTGGTGCAGCTCAGATCGAGGGGCATATTTAATGAACATCATTACTCGACACCAGAGTAAACTCGCTGAGCAAATTCAACTTGTGCCAAATTCAACTTGTGCTCTCGCGAGAACTCTGGATTACCAGGGTAACCATGAACTGTATTTTCCATAATCCTGGAATCATTATTAGGGGCCTTCGCACTGCAGGAACCTTTAAATAGTTCCTAGAACTATTGGCGGAAGTACCCGTTTTGTTGCGTGCTCACACCACAGGAACTAGGAACGATTTTAGTACAAGGAACTCCTTTTGGAGCTACTAATTTACTCCTACTTCGGAGTCGGTCTAAACCAGCACTGTAGGAACTACCACTGGCGTTAGTGTTCGCTGATTGGCCACTGTATTCTGCTGCCAGGCCAATAGATGGCGATGAAGCACTATAGACTGAACACGTAATACGCATGTGCATGACGTCATCATCATCAGAGATTTGTGTTTTTGTTGTTTACACAGAGATTGTTTTCAAAAACTTGCACTTTGAAACACGTTTTAAAACTTCACGCTTTCAGTCACCCAAAACGCCGTTGTCGTGTAAACGAACGGCCAAAACGCATACAAAGATTTACATTTTTATTTGAGAACGGTGTGTAAACAGGCCCTTAGTTCCTAGAACGACCCGGTGCGAAATCCCCTATAGTTTTATCACTTCCACCTGTGTGTCATTATCTGGTTAGCTCTGCCTATTTACGTTTTCTGTCATTCTTTGCGAAGTCTTGTATGTGTCACACTGAATTCCTGAGCACTCTCCGACCTGCTGCCTGGTTTCCGGGATTTCCCTATTTGCCTGAATCTTGGACTATTGTTTGGATTGTCTTCCCTGTGGTTTTGATGCTTAGCCTGTCATATTGATTATAATCGTTGATTACACCTAATAAAAGCTGTGATGTGGATCCTCAATCTGTGTGTGTCAGAGCAGTTCGTAACATAGGGTGACTTCAGGGTGATTGGGAGACTTTTTGCCATTGAGATAACTTGGAAAAAGTGGCAATCAACCTGAACTCACCCCCATATATTGTTATAATCCTTGGTGCGAACTGGCCTTAACCCTTCATCTCTCAAGACCAATAGTGTATTTTTGTCATTCAACTCATGCTCCAACCACACAGTAAAGTGACACTAGCAAGAAGGGTTGGTACTAAAGGCGTTTTACATCAGCCCGAAGCAGGATATATTTCGGCGAAATGGATTTGAGAGCAGTCGCATTTGAGTTCATCTGCTGGGTACATTTTCCAGCGCTTCCAAGAAAGTGATTCAGTAATGTGATTCTCCAGACTCAAATAGACTTATATTTGAAATCTTCCCCCTTTCTTTCATGGGATTATCCCGTCCTGCTGTTGCTCTGACTCCAGGTGAATTCACTGCTGAAGTTCCTGCTGTTCTGAACATCCCTCGGCCACTGCAGATTCAAGCACAATCTCAGAGAGCGTTTAAAGCTCGCCGGTGGCCCTGAGGTCAGACTCCGGCCCGCTTTATCGCCTTTGAGGGCTTCTCTGGCTTTTTCTTTTTTATTAGTATTTGTTTGTGCTTTCTAACAAGAGGTTAGGCTAAGATTCTTCTTCTTTTTTTTTGGGTTTATAAAAGTTTATGGAATCTTTAAAAGTTTCTTACATGCTCAGCTCCTTTACGCTTCATCTATCCTGCCAGCTTTTAAAGTGGTTTATAGGGGCTTTTCTAGAAGCTATAAAGAGCAAATACTTATCTAACTCTCAACCTCGTGCTGATTTTAAAAAGAGGAGAGAACTGACTTGCTGTTAAAGTGTCAGTCTGATGCCCCCCACCGCCGCTGAAGATAAGAAACGCTCTGTCCTCCAGCCCGCTGATGCTTTCAACGCTGGGTTTGCAAGCGTGCACATCTGGGAACGAAACTGAAAAGAGTGTGTTCGTGGGTGTTAATGTTCCGGTTCTTTTATCTTTAGAGGTGACACTCTGAATAGTTGTCTTCAAAATGGGATGGCATGTTTGTTTTATTTTATTTCAATTAAAGACAATTGTCTAGCTATAATAACATAGATCTGTTCATCCATATTGTGTATATAGGTCAAAATTTGGTATTATAATGATTTTTTTAAATGTTTTTAGAGCTCTGCTGCTCACCAAGGCTGAATTTATTTAATCAAAAATAAAGTAAAAATTGTGAAATAGTATTACCATTTAAAATAGCTGTTTTGTGTGTGAATATATTGTAAAGTATAATTTATTCCTGTGATCAAAGCTGAATTTTCAGCATCATTACTCCAGTCTTCAGTGTCACATGATCCTTCAGAAATCGTTGATCCTCAGTTATTACTGGTACTCAATTATTAATAATGGTTCTCATTATTTTCAATGTTGAAAAGAGATTTTGCTGCTAAATAGTGTTGTGGAAATCATGATGCCTTGTTTTAGGATTCTTGGATTCAAATAAAATTCAAAAGAACAGCATTTATTTGAAACAGAAACATTTTGTAACACTGTAAAATGTTGTCTTTATTGTCACTTTTGATCAATTTAATGCACCCTTGCTGAATTAAAGTATTCGTTTTTGTTTTATTTCTATTCAATGGTAAACTGACAATAGTGTTTTAACAGCTCCTTTTAAGCAACGCTTTTGAGACTCGTTGGAAACAGTGAATAAACTGCTCACTCTCCAGACACTGAGCTCTGGACTGGATCCTACCAGTATTTATTTGGCTGATATCACTTAAACCGTGGACACAAAGGAGTTTTACAAAAACACTATAAGCACGAGCCAATAAAAACACAAAGCTGTATTCTACTAGACTGTAGTGAGTTGGTGACAGCAGGGTGTCTTTTCTGATGCAGTTTTCTGAAGGGATAGATCGCCCTAAAATGAAAACTCTCATGATTTACTCACGTTCATGTCGTTCGAAACTGACTCTTTCTTTCGGTGGAACACAAAAGGAGAATTGCTGAATGATATTCTGGCTGCTGAGTGAGGCTGTCAAGCTCTAAAATGACAAAATAAAGAAAATCAAATTTGTGAATGAATCACTTTTAAATCAGATCTTTTCACAAAATGAGAAATGTTTGATTTGCGGAGATTAACGGTTCACTGCAGACGAGGCTTATCAGTGAATACTGACTTAAATTCCAGCTTAAATTAAGCATCTGGATTATATTTATGATACTGTTATGGTGCTTTTGTGAACCTTGAAATCCTCGCTTCCTATTTACTGTAATTCCATGTAAAAGACTGACCAATGTAGAGCATTATTTAAAACATTGGTAACACTTTATAATAACTGCACGCAATTAATCATTAGCTAAGCATTATTAAACATTTCATTCATCATTTATAAAGCATTAATAGACATTATGCGCAGTTTATAAATACAGCTATAAATGCTTTATTCTTGATTTAGAAGCATATCTATAATGTGTTTAATAATTGTATTGTATTAATGATCAATTTAGCATTATTTACAAACATCAAACCATGAAGCATTATTATTTTGCTTTATTTACAAACCAGTTATTTAGGAGTTGTCAGTGGTTCATAAGATCACTTAGAAAGTGTAAGTAAATGATTAATAAACTATTTAAATGTACATTCATACATCTTAAATATTTCTATGTTCTGTATCACTGTGTTGTGTTTGTTTCCTTTTTCTGTTTTTAAGATAACTGAGTCTTTAAATCTCCTTTGTAAATGCTTTACGAGGCATAACTAGTCATAGTGACATAGTGAACTGACCACTACTAAATGCTTTATAACTACCTGAATTAACCCTGAATTACAGTAGAAATACGCTAATAAACCATTTATTAACACACTAAGTAACTATTACTACATGTCTGAATAATAAGATGTATGAATGTACATTTAAATAGTTTATTAATCATTTACTTACACTTTCTAAGTGATCTTATGAACCACTGACAACTCCTAAATAACTGGTTTGTAAAATAATGCAATACTTCATTAAGAAATGATAAATTGATCATTAATAAAGTATGAAAATACAATTATTAAACACATTATGCTTATGAATTAATAACAAAGCATTTTTAGCTGTATTTATAAACCGCTTATTAATGTCTATTAATGCTTTATAAGTTATTAATTAACTATTTACTAATGCTTAACTAACGATTAATAGCGTGCAGTTATTATAAAGTGTTACCAAAATATTTCAAATCCTTTTGTGTTCCAGAGAGAAATGAAGTCATGCAGGTTTGGACTGACACGAGTAAATGATCACAGAATGAACGATCCCTTTAAGATTCTTGTGACCAATTACTGTGAAGAAATAACGGGAGGATGTAAATGCAAGTAAAATCTCAGTTTATTTAGAAAGTGGTCAGATGAAGACACAGGTCGGGGACAACACTCAGGTGGAGATGAAGCAGGGACGAGATGGCGATCCGGTGGTGGTGCGGTGAACAGCGTGCTCGAGTGAGACAACCAGGAACCGTGGGACATCAGACGACACGAAGAACTGACGAAAATCCAGACGAAGAACTTCTCAGACGAGGCACAGGAACAGGACACACACCGAGGAACAACCACAACGATCTGACAACATGAGAGGGAAAATCACTGGGCATATAAAGGGAACTGGGATTGAAGACAGCTGGTGACACTAATCAACACAACGAGTAACCACACCCACACAATTACATTCACACAGACACATCAGCATGAGACAGCCGATTCATGAACCGTGACAGTACCCCTCTCCCTAGGAACGCCTCCTGGCGTTCCCAGACAACCTTACCTGTCGATTGTAATCATCGATAAGGGAGTGATCCAGAATGTCTCTAGCAGGTACCCAACTTCTCTCCTCCGGACCGTAACCCTCCCAGTCCACCAAGTACTGAAATCCGCGTCCCCTCCGTCTCGAGTCCAGAATGCGATGTACCGAATAGGTGGGTTCCCCATCTACGAGGCGCGGCGGGGGGGGAACCGGGGCAGGCGGATTAATATGAGAATAAAACACGGGCTTAATTTTAGACACATGGAAGGCGGAGTGAATTCTCCTGTACGCAGGAGGAAGTTTGAGTCGGACTGTCACCGGACTAATAATCTTGGTGACAGGAAACGGGCCAATGAATTTGGGAGCTAACTTGTTAGACACGGAGCGGAGCGGAATATTCTTAGTAGAAAGCCACACTTTTTGACCCACGACGTAAACGGGAGGCTTTGACCGGTGGCGATCGGCCTTGGCCTTCATGCGCCGCCCTGCTTGGAGTAGAGTCTCACGGGCTCTAGTCCAAGTACGGCGACACCTCTGGACGAATGCGTGAGCGGAGGGGACCGCGACTTCGGATTCCAGACTAGGAAAAATTGGTGGCTGGTAACCTAAACTACACTCAAATGGCGAGAGGCCCGTGGATGACACTGGTAACAAATTGTGGGCGTACTCCACCATAGAAAGCTGTTGGCTCCAGGACGAAGGATTCTTGGCAACCAAACATCGCAACATTCTCTCGAGGTCCTGATTGGCTCGCTCAGACTGGCCGTTGCTCTGGGGGTGATAGCCCGAGGACAGACTGACCGTGGCCCCCAGTAACCTACAAAATTCTCGCCAAAATTTGGACACGAATTGGGAACCTCTGTCAGAGACCACGTCCATCGGGAGGCCATGTAACCGAAAAACGTGATCTATGACTGTGACCGCTGTCTCCTTGGCTGAAGGTAATTTGGGCAAGGGGATGAAATGTGCCGCCTTCGAGAATCGGTCCACTACGGTTAAAACAACCGTCATGCCTCTGGAGGGCGGGAGGGCGGTGACAAAATCTAGAGCGATGTGGGACCAGGGTCTCGAAGGGACAGACAGCGGTCGAAGTAACCCATCTGGGGGCTGGTTAGATGTCTTACCAGTGGCACAAACTGAGCAAGCCAACACAAAATCGCGAATGTCGCGAGCCATTAATGGCCACCAGAATCGTTGTTTAACTAAAAAACTGGTTCGCGTTACTCCTGGATGACAAGCCACGTTGGAGCAATGACCCCATCGAATAACGTCGGACCGTAACCCCTCCGGAACAAACAAACGACCCGGTGGGCAACCAGGCGGAGGCGTTACCCCTTCTAGGGCTGTCTTGACCCTCGATTCGACCTCCCATACTAGAGTGGAGATGACAACCTTCTCAGGTAAAATACACTCGGGAGTAACCGGGCGTTCGGATGGATCAAAAATACGAGATAAAGAATCGGGTTTGATGTTTTTGGAACCCGGGCGGTACGAGAGAAAATCAAAACGTCCGAAAAAAAGAGCCCACCGAGCCTGCCTGGAGTTGAGTCTTTTAGCCGATCTGATGTACTCAAGATTCTTATGATCGGTCCAGACGATAAAGGGTACCCCCGAACCCTCCAACCAATGACGCCACTCCTCCAACGCTAACTTGACTGCCAACAACTCTCTGTTACCAATGTCATAATTACGTTCGGCAGGCGATAGTCGATGAGAGAAAAACGCGCAGGGATGCATCTTGTCGTCTGAGGAAGCACGCTGTGAAAGCACTGCTCCTACTCCCACCTCTGACGCGTCGACCTCCACCACAAACTGACGTGTGGGATCAGGGGTGACAAGAATGGGAGCCGAAACGAAGCGACTTTTGAGGTTGTTGAACACTGCCTCGGCAGTGTTCGACCACCTGAACGTCGTTCGGGGGGAGGTCAAGGCAGTCAGAGGTGCGACTAGTTGGCTGAAATTGCGAATGAAACGCCGGTAAAAATTGGCGAACCCCAGAAACCGCTGTAGGGCCTTACGGGAATCTGGACTTGGCCAATCTACCACAGCCTTAACCTTGTCAGGATCCATGCGCACTCCCTCAGAAGAGATGATGTACCCTAGGAAAGGAACAGACTGTGCATGAAACGCGCATTTCTCCGCCTTGACAAAAAGCCCATTCTCTAACAACCTCTGGAGCACTCGTCTGACGTGTTGAACGTGTTCCTGGAGAGACGAAGAAAAAATCAATATGTCATCCAGGTAAACATATACAGTATGAACTGATCTACCATGTCTCTCAACACGTCATTAACGAGTGCCTGGAAAACCGCTGGACTGTTGGAAAGCCCGAAGGGCATAACCAAATATTCAAAGTGTCCTCTAGGGGTATTAAAAGCGGTTTTCCATTCATCCCCCTTCCTGATGCGAACCAAATGATATGCATTACGTAAGTCCAGTTTTGTGAAAATAGATGCTCCCTACAACCTCTCGAAAGCTGAAGACATCAACGGCAAAGGATAAGAATTCTTTACCGTGATGTTGTTCAGCTCTCGGTAATCAATGCAAGGTCGCAGAGAACCATCCTTCTTTCCAACGAAAAAGAACCCCGCCCCCGCAGGAGAAGAGGAAGGTTGGATGAACCCAGAGGCTAGAGAATCAGAAATATATTTCTCCATGGCCTCCCTCTCGGGAACAGAAAGAGAGTAAAGTTTGCCCTTAGGCGGAGATTTACCTGGCAGTAGATCTATTGCACAGTCATAGGAACGATGCGGAGGAAGAGAAGCAGCACGAGACTTACTGAACACCTCCTTCAGGTCGAGGTACTCTGCGGGCACGTTAGACAAATCCGCCGCCTCACTCTGAAACACAGAACCAGACACAGAAGGACAGGCAGACACTAAACAGGACTCATGACAGTGGTTACTCCATGTGGAAACAGTGTTAGTGCACCAGTCGACACGGGGGTTGTGTCTGAAAAGCCACGGGTGTCCCAAAACCACTGGTGCAAGTGGTGAGTCCATGAGGAGGAATGAAATGAGTTCCGTGTGATTGCCAGAAGTGATGAGGGTGATACTTTCAGTGGAATGAGTAATCCGGGGAAGTTCTTGACCATTGAGTGCGTTGACCGTAATCTGGTGTGAGAGAGGAGTGATGGGGATTTGAAGTTTAAGTGCAAGTTTAAAGTCCATGAAATTACCCTCTGCTCCCGAATCCAGTAGTGCATTGGTGCAGTGCGACGACGTTCGCCATCTCAGTCTTACCGGGAGGAGGGTCGATGATGGTGATGAGGTCTTCTCGGCGGAGATCCCACCCGATAGTAGCCTCATACTTACTACCGGGCTTGCCCTTTTACCGGGCAGGCATGGATGAAATGGCCCGCCCGGCCACAGTACAGACAGAGTCCTTGGGATCTCCGCCTTTCCCTCTCCTCCCGGGAAAGCCGAGCTCTCCCCACCTGCATGGGCTCATGATCGAATGCGGGGCTGACCGCGCTCGCGCCACTGGGCTGGAAATCCTCCGTGCTGGGCTGTGGATGGCTGGTACGCGTCAATCTGGTCACACGATTCAGACGAGCGTCTACTCTCAAAGCAAGTTCCACCAATCCATTTAGCGTCTCAGGTAAGTCCAAAGCATAAATTTCTCTTTGAACGCGGTCAGCCAGCCCATGCAGGAACATATCCCACTGCGCCTCCTCGTTCCAACGGCACTCTGCGGCCAGGGTGCGGAACCGGATGGAAAAGTCCGCCACCGAGCCTTCTCCCTGTCTCAGTTCGGCGAGTAATCTGGCCGCCTCCTTACCCGCCACAGCACGATCGAATACCCTCTTCATTTCTTCGGAGAGTGCCTGGAACGAGGTGCAGCAGTTGTCTCCGTTCTCCCACACCGCCGTTCCCCAAAGCGCTGCTCTCCCTGACAGCAGGGTCAATACAAATGCCACCTTCGCCTGTTCACTCTGGAAAGTGCGTGGCTGTAGAGCGAAATGCATGGAACATCTCGTGAGGAACGCTCTGCAAAACTCCGGCTCGCCGGAATAACCCTCAGGTGTGGGTAGGCGTGGCTCTGGGCGATCAGCTGCAGCAGGCGCTGGTGGTGGGGGAACGGGCGGCGTGGGGGGCGCAGTGGGAATCCGTAGAAGTTGTACCTGTTGGGTGAGCTCGGACACCTGCTTCACGAGTGCTTGCACCGCACGACCTGTGCCCGAGATGTTTTCCTCTTGTTGGTCCATACGTGAGATACTGTGGGCGATGAAATCGTTGATCTGGGACGTACTTGCTGCATCCATGATGTGGTCAGATCGTTCTGTGAAGAAATAACGGGAGGATGTAAATGCAAGTAAAATCTCAGTTTATTTAGAAAGTGGTCAGATGAAGACACAGGTCGGGGACAACACTCAGGTGGAGATGAAGCAGGGACGAGATGGCGATCCGGTGGTGGTGCGGTGAACAGCGTGCTCGAGTGAGACAACCAGGAACCGTGGGACATCAGACGACACGAAGAACTGACGAAAATCCAGACGAAGAACTTCTCAGACGAGGCACAGGAACAGGACACACACACACACACACACACACACACACACACACACACACACACACACACACACACACACACACACACACACACACACACACACACACACACACACACACACACACACACACACACACACACACACACACACACACACACACACACACACCGAGGAACAACCACAACGATCTGACAACATGAGAGGGAAAATCACTGGGCATATAAAGGGAACTGGGATTGAAGACAGCTGGTGACACTAATCAACACAACGAGTAACCACACCCACACAATTACATTCACACAGACACATCAGCATGAGACAGCCGATTCATGAACCGTGACAATTACCAGTTTGAAGGATTTTACAGAATCTCCTGAAATACTTCAAACGATAAACTTAGAGCGGTAAACGCACAGAGGGATTCATACAATTTAAAGGTTTTTTTCAAAATCAAATATAATCTTTGGAAAGGAGATTAACCATGAATGTGGGTCAGACGTTTTTTTATTGTTGTTGTTGTTGTTGTTTACTCTTCATACAGATTGATTGGCATACAAATCCTTTAAATGCATCTAAAAATCGTGGCTTTTGTTTCTCTTTAAGATTTATTAAAGGAGTAGTTCACTTCAGAATTAAAATTTCCTGATAATGTACTCTCCCCCACGTCATCCAAGAAGTTCATGTCTTTCTTTCTTTAGTGGAAAAGAAATTAAGGTTTTTGAGGGAAACATTCCAGGGTTTTTCTCCATATAGTGACTTCAGTGGGGCGACACAGTCCAGCAAATCCTCTAATAGTTTAAATCATCTACATATTCTGCCGGACACAGATGTCTCGGTCATGCCAGAGTGCTAATTAGCAAGGCAGAACACAGGTGAGAGCCAAACGAAAGGACAATCTTCCTCATCGCTCGAAGGTGTAATATCATTTCAATAAGCTTGAAACCATGGAATATAACATGTTTTCATTGACGCTGATTCGGTCAATATGTTCAAAGGATTAGTTCACTTCAGGATTCAAATTTCCAGATAATTTACTCACCCCTACCTCATCCAAGATATTCATGTCTTTCTTTCTTCGGTGGAAAAGAAATTAAGGTTTTTGAGGAAAACATTCCAGGGTTTTTCTCCATATAGTGTCTTCAATGGGGTCCAATGGGTCGAAGGTCCAGATGTGAGTTTCAGTGCAGCTTCAAAGTCTCGACACGATCCAGCCGAGGAATAAGAGTCTTATCTAGACAAACCAGCGGACATTTACTAAAAAAGATAAACATTTATATACTTTTTAACCACAAATGCTCATCTTGCACGTCCACGACTTCATGCATTACGTAATAAAAGTTTGTACTTGATTACGTAATGTGTTGTGGACCACAGCTAGTGCAAGACCAGCATTTGTGGTTAAAAAAGTATATAAATGTTTATTTTTCTAATAAAATGTCCGCTGGTTTGTCTAGATAAGACTCTTATTCCTCGGCTGGATCGTGTCGAGACTTTGAAGCTGCACTGAAACTCACATCTGGACCTTCAACCCGTTGGACCCCATTGAAGACACTATATGGAGAAAAACCCTGGAGTGTTTTCCTCAAAAACCTTCATTTCTTTTCGACTGAAGAAAGAAAGACATGAATATCTTGGATGACGTGGGGGAGAGTACATTATCAGGAAATGTTAATTCTGAAGTGAACTCCTTTAACAGATATAAGACCTATTATAAAGGCCATCTGAAGGTAAAAGTCTTTACCCTGTGTTGCAACCCAGAAGTTTTATTTTATAATTTCATAATTTCCTAGAATGGGGATATGTTTAGAATTCTGTAAGGGAAATCACTATAATTTCTTAATTAATACTAATATTCTGGATATTATTCTGATTTATGTTACTGAAAGGTGAAAGTTCAGTTACAATGATATCATGAGTCAAGTGAAGTGAACGTAGGCTATATCGCTGATGTTAGAAGATGGTGTGTTGCTTTGTGTAAAAAAAAAAGGTAATTCCAACAGAACCGGCAAAATAAATCTGCAAAAGAGACTGTTTTAAATGTGCAACACCTGCAAAGCAAGCGTATAATTTTATCCCAGGCCTTCCTGTGGAAAACCTGAGGTATTACTGAAGCAAAAGGAGAGCGCGTTAGTTCCTCAGAGCAACTTTATCACCTTCAGTCAGCTGTTTACACATTTACTATCACTGGAATTCATTTGATAGATATTTGCACACATCTACAGATGAGAGAGCGAGAACTATATAAAGTGAAAGAGAGAGGGTTTATTGGCAGTGACGTGAGGATCCAGATTCATTAACACTCTTAAATTTAGCCTCCAGTTTGACTGGGGAAGCTCATCTGATAAACACCCACTCCCTGCCTTGACAAAACACTGCAGAAGCCGGAGAAAAGAGGGAATTTTGTTTCTGCTCTCAGCGCAATTCTATTCGCAGGGCTTTGTCAGAGATCTTAAGCAAATATGATTTCAGTGCCGCTGCTGGGGAAATGGCACTCTTATCCCCGGTCTCAGATGCCGTAATCTCATTATTGTCAGTTTGCCTTTCTAAATGGAGAGGGTTTTGTCTTATTCAACCTCAGAGAACCTGGTTTATAATTGTCGAGAGCGGATGGTGGTGTTCGCCGCAGACTTCAGAGCCGAAGAGCTGAAAGAGAATATATAGAGATAATGCTCTCCCCAAAGGCTCGTAAGAAAGGCTGTCAGCCGCTGTAGCTCACGGTGTGAACACATATAATAGGACAAACAACAAATTGTGGCATGCTTTCACACTGGGTAATGGTCACTCCCACGGCCAGGACAGCTGCGGACGCTCCACTTTCAGCTCAGAATACGGGTTCAATTAAACCTCGGCTCCGCAGCAAATTAGATGGTGTCTTTCTGTTCAAAATATCTAAACAACCTATGAATAAAAAGTCTATAAGATAAGGCTTTACTTGTTGTATAAAACGTTGATGTACTAAAATAACTAAAACGGAAATAAACGAACAATACAATGCATAGACGTATAAAAAAAAACGAATAAAAAGGATAAACACAACAAAAGTTAACAAAATCACTAAAAACTTTAACCATAAACAGAAAATACTAAATAAAAACAAATCACAAAAATATAGTTACTAAATAGAAACTAGAAAGAAAAATAATTAGCACTAGAAAAATAGCACTGAGATTATATAAATATATATATATCACTATAATTTCATTGTAATTTCATTTGATAAATATTCTGGATATTATTCTGATTTATGAGAGGTGAAAGTTCAGTTACGATGATGTCATAAGCCAGCACAGTAGTCTGGTCAAAAAAAAAAAAAAACTGAGTGAAAGTGAAAAGATATATATATATATATTATATTTCAAGTAAATGTACATGTTGTGCACGATTAAGACACTGTAAAGGCTGAAGAGTCGTGCCGTTTTCTGAGGTTGCGATTTACGTCACAAACTCTGAAGCATCCAGTCGGCTTGCCTTCATTAATTTCTATCCAAACATGTTCTCAAACATCAGAGAACGTCGGCCGTTCAGATCTTTACATCCAGCGCTGCACGTGAAGGGAAGAAAGACGGCGAGTTTTGATTTGTCTGAATCGAGTGAGGGTCTGGATATGGAAATGAAATCCAGGCAGGAATATGTTGTGCTGAAGTTAATAAGCAGTGTCAGGCGGCTCACATTTCAGGCTCTGTCAGGCTAATGAACCATCTGGACCCGCGTCAGACCCTCAACTCTGAAGATAAAACAAGCGAAACGTTGTCTTGAGTGATTCCCTTGCCCAAAGCGTGCGCAGAATCCCAAATGAGGACGTTTCCGGAGCGAGAAAGCTCAATGGATGCAGGTGGCCGGCCTAAAATGCTCCTCGAGTCCAAGCCTGAGCCTGTGAATTCAGAGTCAGACACAATCCTCGGTTTCCTTCACAAATGATCTTGGAGAGCGTAAACAGCGGCTCTGTTCCAGATCTTTTGTTGCTCTCGGTGTATAATTGCCATTTGCTGCATGCAAAATGTTACCGCTTTTTGAAATATTTAGAGCAAAATCTGAAAGAGTTTGGACACGAATGCAGAAATGCGTATTGGCCTCCGGTCAGCCTCCCAGGAGGACCGTCACTGACAGAATGAGACAGATAAAGATCTCATGATTTGTTAATGCGTTTTGGGGTCAAGGGAAGAGAAAAGGGTTTGAGCGAATGAAAGAGAGAGAGAGAGATTGCTATCGTTTCTCATTTAATCACTCTCTGTGGTGGTGTGTGAAGAGGACGCAAACTTCCCGTTGAAATTTCCTGAAAGCAGAAATGAGACTCTACCTGTGCTGAGAGTGATAAGCGAGTCCTTGAAGTGAGCTTCCATCATCCGCTCAGACAACTTTCCATTTAACATTTCCATTGTAACGCTGGAATCACACGACGGGTTCTTCTCAATGGTCTCTGCGAAGTTATACACTGAGGAGGATTTAATGGAGAGCGTGCGGATCTTGGGAATTGTGGTAAGCTGGTAGAAACAAGCGCTGTCTTTTGTTCAGGTTATTCATCACTCACAAAGAGGGAAGTTTCCATACAAGCCTGTTGTTTCTGATGGGAATGGCTCGGATATTGTGCACGATCTGGAAATGCATGCGCTCTTTAGCTCTTCCGATGAGAATCACCATCGTGAGACTCCAATACGGTGTGACGTATTATATTGAACTTTTCTGCTTTGAATTTCAGTCTTTGGGGAAACTGTTTAGCCAGAAAGACTCTTTACAGTAAGGCTCTATTCATTAACATTGGTTAATGCGTGTGTCACGACCAAGCAGCAACCTCCCGGTCTCTCTCTTGAAACCAACACTGAAGTGAATAAACTGCAGTTCACCGACTGGCCACTAGAGACCGGCTCCAAAAGAGAGTCAATCCCATAGACCTGCATGTTAAAATGCCCAACTTTACAGCAGAAAAAAAAACATGTTTACAGCCTGGTACAAAAAGTGGTTTTGGTCTATATAGCTCATTTTGCCCTTCATGACGACTGTGAGGGGGTGAATATTTTTATAACTCATCCGTTTAAATTATATTAAGCCTTAAAGTTCTGCATAATTAAGGACGTGGCCACTTGAGTGACAGGTGGATTGCCGCTGATGTCTCTACTAGCCGTTTGTCTGCTGTCTGTTAGCGTCACGTCACCTCAGCTAATCCGCTTCTTGCTCTTTTTCGTTTATCCGGGAGTGATGCCATCCAAGATGGCGACGGCCGGCTCCGCCCACTTTGGGCTTCAAAAATGCTCTTCAGAAACACTACAGGTGACGTCACGCACACACGTCCATATTTCTTTACAATCTATGGGTGTGACGTATTATACTGAACTTTTCTACTGAATTTCAGTCTTTGGGGAAATCGTTTAGCCAGAAAGACTCTTTACAGTAAGGCTCAATCGGTTAATGCGTTTGTCACGACCCTTCAGATTATTGAGCTAATGGATTTTAAATGTGACTTCCAGAAGGTAAAAATACACTACCGGTCAAAAGTATGGAATAATTCAGTTTTTTTTTTAATCTTAATCTTATACTCAGTCTGCATTTATCTTTTCAAGAAAAACAGTATCAATGGGGAAAAAATTTTCAGGATTCTTTGATGAATACAAAGTTAGAACGGCATATATTTGATCTTTTGTAACATTATGAAGGTCTTTACTTTCACTTTTGATCAATTTAATATTAACTTTTTTTCTTTCTTACCCCAAACTATTTGAATGGTAGTGTTTTGCGGTTTCCACAAAAATGTGACCAACACTGATAATAATCGGAAATGTTTCTTGAGCAGCAGATTTCTGAAGGATCATGTGGCACATTAGTTATCGTGTCACATTATTCCACATGTGCAGCGTTTTCCCATTCTTCTAATGTCATGTGAGTTCTTCAGAAACCTGTTGTTTTCCTGGTAATGCACAGAAATGACACTCTTCACCTTTACGTCTGTCTGGTTTTAAAAGCACGATTCAGTCCAGGTGCCTGTAAATCACAGTTAGATGCTAACCTGCACTTTCTAGACTCTGCAACTCAAACCTGAAACCTCATGTCAAACGAGGACACACTTCGTTCCTCCCCGAAGGCCTGCAGTTTCTTTGACTTAAGCATCTCTACAGCCACAAACACGAGGGGCCACAGGTGTGACGCCTCAGCAGAACCGAGGGCACTGCCAGCTAGTCCTGTTGACTTTCTAGGGCCCTTCGCCTGTCCCGAGGGCTCTGTCTGATCGGGTGTGTGTGAG
>NC_138228.1:47174997-47217497 GCF_964197995.2 Scardinius erythrophthalmus
GGTTCAGTTCACCCAAAAATGAAAAGTCAGTCATTTACCCTTAAATTGAAATTGAAATTAAAATGAAGATATTCTGAAGAATGCTGGTAACTAAACAGTTGACACGTAGCCTTAAAATACAGCGGAAGTCAGTGGCTACTGTCAAACATTTGGTAGTAACATTCTTCACAATATCATCTTTTGTGTTCAGCAGAAGAAATAAACTCATTCATGTTTCGAACAACATGAGGGTGAGTAAATGATGACAGAATTTTCATCTTTTGATGAACTATCCCTTTAAAGCTAAGGTTGAAACCAATTAATACTTAACATTAATCAATAATACATTGACAGAGCAGTATTTTTTTTAGTCATTAACTATAAAAGAACCAGTGTCCAGTGGAGGAATGTCACACAAATTTTCCCATGACATTTGCAAAATGGCTTTGTCTTGCAGAGAAGGTACCTCCAAGATCCATGAAAATCTTCTGAATTACTTTGAAAGTATACTTCAGTTCTTTTGGATAATCCATATTCAGTGCATTCATGAGTCCGAACAAGCGCATACTGCTGGTAGATCTGTAATATCCTCAAGAACAATGGCCTCTTCCAGTATTAGTTGGTCAGAGTTGGTAGTGATGTCACAGCGGCATCTTCGGCCAGAGTAAGGATTCCGATCTCTACATCTTTGGTGCCGTGGTCAAAAGGATCAGTATCCTGGGAGAATAAATCATGAGATGGGGTATTAATTGAAGTGTAAATTTAAAAATAATAACAACAACAACATTATTATTATTTATGTTGTTGTGTAAATAACCCGAATACATGTAAAACATAAATAGATTAAAAAATGACCAAGAAATGAAAATGAAAATGGTAATTTACCAGACGCATCCTGGGTAAACTTGTAGAGTTTTCATGCTGGAAAAGTGGCAATCCCTCAAGATCTGTTGTTTTCTGACGTGTGGTAATGTCACTCACCTAAAAAGAAAGGAAAA
The DNA here is from genome assembly GCF_964197995.2 of Scardinius erythrophthalmus. Lineage (NCBI taxonomy): Eukaryota > Metazoa > Chordata > Actinopteri > Cypriniformes > Leuciscidae > Scardinius > Scardinius erythrophthalmus. The sequence continues at coordinate 47,175,975 of NC_138228.1, forward strand.
AAATATATATATTTTTTTTTTAATCTGCAGATGCACTATGACCTTAACTCTTAATAATTTAACATAGGGATCTCTATTGCTTTGGGAGTTAAATGTATACAGCACACCCAAAAATGATAATTCTGTCATCTTTTACTCTTCCTCATGTAATTCCAAATCCATGACGTGGTCCATAACAAAGATTTTTATAAAGAATGTACAGATTGCTCTTTTACATACAGTGGAATCAAAAAAGATGTAAAATCATAAAATTTGTCAATAAAACATGCAGTTTCCCAATTGATAACTGCATGAAAAACAGACTGATGTCATAATTAAGTTTATGATATTGATAACTGATATTATAAAGTTATTTACTTACTATTTTCCTCTCTATATGTGTTCGTCGACGTTACAGATACACGAAAAACTCCATGGAGATCTGTAAAAAATTAGTCAGTTGGACTCACCACAAAGTTTTACTACTATAAGTATTCCTAAAATGTTCTAAAGAAATAATAATTAATAATAATCTTTAGAAATAATAATTAAAATAATAATTAATATTGACAGTTGCTATTAAATGGTTTACCTCATCCTTTAGAAAAAGTGCAGGTGGCAGGCCATCTCTTTCTGAACTCCTCAACTAGTGTAAATACATAATGAGCAAACATCTCATTTGATATGACAACACATACAGTTGATTATAAAAAATGATAAATACCAGACATGTTCAAGTCCCTAAAGGCCAAGTCAAGTCTTAGTTTGCACCTTTTTTTAACAATATTTCTAGTAATTGTAATTAACAGTGTTTTAAACTTTTAAAACGGATTTCTACTTCAAAAATGTCTAACATAGCACATCAATTATTACTTAAATCATTAATGAATTAGTTTAAAATAAAAAATGTATTCACAATAAAAAAATATATATTTTTAAAATACATAACATTATGCCATTTGGAATGCAGGGAGAGTCACCACGAGAAAAAAACAACAACTGAACGTGCTGTGTATTTTGAGCTATTTGAGCTGCCGTAGTTTGCTGTAGTTCTAGGCAGTGATGGGTAATGTAGTCTTCCAGAGAGCGCCGGCGATAACAGTAAACAACACAAAGAGCAATATTCCCGTCAGTGTGTCGTTAATACATACCTGTGACTCTTTGGAAACGCTGTATTGAATAGGCAGGATAACCAGCATTGGCCTCTTCCTGTATTAACTTAGTTAATACAGGAAGAGTAATCTTGATGTTACTTCGCTGAACAACTATAGGCCTATTTCTAAATTACCCTTCATTTCTAAAATTCTGGAGAAGGTTGTAGCAATACAGTTGAATGATATTCTGGAGACTCATAATATTCATGACAAATTTCAATCAGGTTTTCGTAAAAATCATTCTACTGAAACTGCCTTACTTAGGGTATCAAATGATATTTTGATGGCCACAGATGCGGGGGAATGTTCCGTGTTGGTTATGTTAGATCTCAGCGCAGCGTTCGACACTGTGGATCACTGCACTCTGATTAATAGATTACGCTGTTTAGTAGGTATTTCGGGTTCGGCTCTGGACTGGTTTTCATCTTATTTGTCCGACAGGACTTTTTCGGTATCTGTTGGATCCTTTATGTCTGATTCTGCATTTTTGTCCTGTGGGGTGCCACAAGGTTCTGTGCTGGGCCCTTTGTTGTTTAATTTGTATATGCTTCCTCTTGGACAGATCATTAATAGTTTTAAAACAATATCTTATCATTTATATGCAGATGACATTCAGTTACTTTTTTCGTTCAAACCTGATAGTCTAGATAAACTGTCAGTTTTACAAGACTGTTTAGTCTCCATTAACAAATGGATGGCAAACAATTTTTTGCAACTTAATAAGGATAAAACTGAATTGATGATCTTTGCTCCTGACAATATTATACCTAAGATTAAGCAGGTTTTGGGGGTTTCAGCCACCTCAGATTGTAGTGAAATGAGAAATTTGGGTGTCTGTCTGGATAGAGCCATATGTTTTAACAGTCATATAAAGTCTGTAGTTCGCTCATGTTTTTACCATCTTAGGAACATTGCTCAGATTAGATCGGTTGTCTCAAGAAAAGAGTTGGAGATGCTTGTTCATGCCTTCATCTCGTCAAGATTGGACTACTGTAATGTTCTGTACACTTGTTTAAATAAGTCTTCTATGCAGCGACTACAAGTTGTACAAAATGCTGCAGCAAGGCTTTTGACTGGTACCAGTAAGTGGTCCCACATAAGACCAGTTCTCAAGGACCTTCATTGGCTTCCAGTTGAATTCAGAGTGCAGTTTAAAATTTTAGTTATCACTTATAGAGCCCTGCACGGCCAGGCACCTCTCTATATTCAAGATCTTTTACACAAACATTCACCGGGTCGCCTCTTACGGTCTTCTAGTATGGACCTTCTAATTGTCCCTAGAACTCGTCTAAAGACTAAAGGGGACTGTGCCTTTTGTACTGTGGCACCGAGGCTTTGGAACTCACTTCCCTTAGCACTGAGAACTATGGATTCTGTCAGTTCTTTTAAAAAACATCTGAAGATGCATCTTTTTGGGCTTGCTTTTATTTGACAGCATTGGTTACTTGTGTTTTTATGTTTTGTGTGTTGTTTTAGTAGATCTATTTTTTGCATGTCTGATCTTTTTAATTAACAGTTTGTAAAGCACTTTGTGACTTTTTGTCTGTGAAAGGTGCTATATAAATAAATTTTACTTACTTACTTACTTAGTTGGTCAGAGTTGGTAGTGATGTAACAGCGGCCTGTAACAGTGATGGTGAATTACATCAGGCCATCAGTTTGGGAAGAGCACAAAACATCATATATGACAAAATAACATACAGTCGATCATAAAAATGATTAATACATACCAGTGCAGAAACGCTGAACTGAAGGCAGTACTTCGCTACCGACCGTCTATGCTTCTCACCACGCTCACCACCAGCTGCAGACAGAGACCTAACCGCCGAGTCTCACACTGCGCATGCGTTCAGGGTTCAAACTGCGCACGCGCTAACAAAAAACGCGGACTTCAATGAAAACTAAAACGTTTTAGTTTGAACAACAAAACATTGTACGTTTTCATCATTTAAGTAACGAATTTGTTGAATCAACTTAGTATGATGCATGAACACTTCCAATAAAAATATCTCAGTTCATTTTACTGTTTTATGTTTATTTGGAGAACTTTCAGTAAGTTGGCTTTTTTACAGTGTACAATAATTCTACATTTGTCAATGAGATAAGTGAACTGCCCTAAGGACCAAATGCTGAACTCTACACCTGTCACACTCTTCAAATTGTTGGTAACACTTTACTTAAAGCCCTTATCTATAATACATTATAAAGTTATTTATAACTTAACAAAGTTAAAATGGATTTGCAGATCCTGAAATTGGTTGTTTGTCATGTGTTTTGATGCATTATACTTTATAATTAATTGACAAGTATTATAATGTATTACAATGCATAATTACTGCATTAAAATACTTGTATAATGCATTATACATAAGGACTTTAAGTAAAGTGTTTTAAATGGTCTGGTTTTCTTTATTAGTGTGGATCGAGACTATACCTTTGAGAGGCCCAAACTAACACCTGGGACATTCTCTTAAAAAAATAAAAAAGTGGTTTTAGGGATTAACAAAATGTTGTTAATTCAAAGTTTTAAATTCAGTTCAGTTAAAATTTCTCACATAAAAAATGGTTTATTTTATTTTATTCCACATCACAAATATATAATATATACTGGATGTATAATAAAATTGGTAACACTTTACAACAAGTTAAGGTTAGTTAATGCATTAGTTAACAAACATACGAGTATTCAATTTTTTACTCAATATTTTTTCGGTATCATTCATTCATCTTTGTTATTATTAGTTTAGGTCAGCTCAGGTCCATTAAATAATATTAGCAGATACATGCATTGATTAACATTAACTAAGATTGATAAATGCTTGAGAAGTATTTTTAGTGGTTACCTAATGGTTAACCATTGGTTAATTAATTAATGTTAACAATGTCAACAAAAGTTTTACCATAGAATTATACTTATAGTACCCTATATATAAACTACTTTTGGTCTGACAGTATAATAATTTGTAACTTAAAGTGCTTTAAATGGACTGGTTTCTTTATGAGTGTGGATCGTGTGACAGGCTGGATGGATGAGAGCGTTTCTCCGTCACTCATCCGCTTCTCCGGGGACAGAGACGAGGAATGGGATTATTCTGAGGTTTCTTTGATTTCCAGCTCTTGTGAGTCCTGGACTAGATTGGACTCGAGTAGACGGCACTCCTGATAAACATTTTATGCAATGAAAGTTCCTGCCATAATTATTTGGACTGAGTATAATGGGAACAGGAGTGCATGCAAAGCTGGGCAAATATTCCTGACGATGTGTAAATCTGCTGAGCCTTCTGGGTTAGATTAAACACAAACACAGCTTTTATGGCATGTCTTCCCCTCCACACAGAAAAGGAAAACTCTCGCCCATTGTCCCTCCCTTGAAAGCCGGCAGCTGTTACCCATGATATTTACATCTTCCATGTCACACATTAATAAAATAAATAAATAATCCCAGCCGTCTGGCATCAAAATGACTGGAAACTCCTTGTCCTCTCAACACAATGGTCCCAAAGCCACTGGTAATTTTCTCCACAAATGCTCATCAAACGCTGCTCTCTTCGCTAGCCTGGGTTTAGATCATCATGAAAGCAATATTCTCTGACTTCAAACCTGGCCAAAAACACCATTAACTGTGTTTGGGAGGATTCAGGAATGGATAAAAACACTGGATGTTTCCCTGTAAAGCTTGACACTGTGATTAAACCCTGTCAGGTCTTAATTGATTTTTCCTTCAGCAGAAACATTAAACCCAAAGGGCTTCGTCTGTATAATCTAGTGTTGATGGATCAGTTAATTGCTAAAAGAGACCTCTGCGTATTTATATTTATGTATTATTTATAGTATATTTCCACGCGCTAACCGCCCGGATGCCGATGCATCTCTTGCTGACTCAAATTATTATCAATAAAATCAAAATCACAAGAACATGTTATCATTTATCACAGTAATTTATCCTTTAGCTGTTTCTTTAGGGATCACTGGAAATAACCCGTCTATATCAATGCTGTGAGCTCAACGTGTGTGTGTGTGTGTGTGTGTGTGTGTGTGTGTGTGTGTGTGTGTGTGTGTGTGTGTGTGTGTGTGTGTGGTATGTGTCAGCATGTGTGTAAATGTGTGTGTGTTTCTTTAGGGATCACTGGAAATAACCCGTCCATGTCAATGCTGTGAAATAAACACACATTCACTTTTCACATTTTAACATAACTCTGTGTGTGTGTGTGTGTGTGTGTGTGTGTGTGTGTGTGTGTGTGTGTGTGTGTGTGTGTGTGTGTGTGTGTGTGTGTCTGTGTGTGTGTGTGTGTGTGTGTGCGTGTGTGTGTGTGTGTGTGTGTGTGTGTGTGTGTGTGTGTGTCTGTGTGTGTGTGTGTGTGTGTGTGTGTGTGTGTGTGTGTGTGTGTGTGTGTGTGTGTGTGTGTGTGTGTGTGTGTGTGTGTCTGTGTGTGTGTGTGTGTGTGTGTGTGTGTGTGTGTGTGTGTGCGTGTGTGTGTGTGTGTGTGTGTGTGTGTGTGTGTGTGTGTGCGCTTGCCTGAGTGTGTGATTGTGGTGTGTGCCAGTGCCTGTGTGTGTGTGTGTGTGTGTGTGTGTGTGTGTGTGTGTGTGTGTGTGTGTGTGTGTGTGTGTGTGTGTGTGTGTGTGTGTGTGTGTGTGTGTGTGTGTGTGTGTGTGTGTGTTCTTCAAAGCTTACAGCACAGAGTATGGCTGCCATCAGCTGGCTAGAACAACAATCAGCGTTTCCTCGACTGAAGACTCGCAGCTGCTGGTCATGTTGTGTTTGTTTGTTGTTTTTGTGCGTGAATTTTGCAGATAAAGCTAAATATAGGCGACTGTGTGCTAGTGAACATATCCTCCTTTGCTGAGTTTAGCAGGAACAAAAGAAAAAAAAGCATAAATGCTAAAAACTAATTAACAGATTTCACAGTCAACATTGCCCACAGCTTTCGTGAATTATGTCGTATTAATAATCATCTCTGTCTCGCAGGAGAGGAAGAGACCTAGAGAACATCACATTTGTTCCTGGTGGTAAACCGATATTTTGAGAGCGTTCAAACACATTGTGCCGTGAAATAGCCTCAAGTTTGCTTGTTTTTTCACAGCATGTTCTGGTGGTCAAAATACTGCAGTTTATGGGATATGACGACAAAAGCCTCCGTCCTGCGTTTTTGCATTTGAACTTCCCCAGTAAAACATCACGAGCACATCAGAGAGAGGTTCAACAGTTCAGCCGGGAGTGAGAGAACACACACCTAATGTATGCCTTACACACCAGGAGAACAGCAACACACACTCACTGCCCGGGAAACTCTCGTATCGTTGATCTCATGTGTTGATTTGTGACGGCTGGTTGCTCTACGGGGGTTGACAGAAAAATAGACTAATTTGTTTCAGCTTATAGATTTGAGAGTGCAAAGTGATATCAGGACATATCGCAAGAACAATATCAGGGATAGTTTAACAGTTTCTGGCTATTTGTGTATTTTTTCACTGTCACGGGGCATGTTGTCACACTATAGAGACGTGTTTTTAAACGCCTTTTTAGAGAAGCTCCTGCCATTATACCAAACTATATTTTTTTCACAAAATTTGTATTTATAACAACAACAACAAAAACAATAATATTAATGATGATAGTATATACACTGTAAAAAATGATCTGATCAAAAAGTTATGATAACTTATATATGTCATTAAATCTGACATAAAATAATGTGTTATGAAATTTCAACTCAATTGTTTGAGTTTTCAATCTTCCAATTTAGGTTCATAAGTTACTTCAATGAATCACAAATTCCAGGGGCTTGAATTAACTTGACATTTTAAATTGAGTGGGGTACAAGTTTTTGGCGTGTTGCAGATTGAGTGGAGGACAGCTCTTTGCGCATGTGCGGGGGACTACCGACGAAGCCAAGCCTCGAGACGAACAAGTTTACGCGCCAGCCAACAATCAAACTTCAATCGGCCGGGTGCCTCATTTTTCCAGACAAGACGTGTCGGGTTGGCGTGAACAAGTTCGCTATTGGTAAGTGTTCGTGTTTTGTGGATATTAAGAATGTGCGATGATGAAGCCAATAACGTGATTAACGTTAGCTATCGTTACCTTTTGATATGTGCAACAACAACTGTGATGCCATTTTAAGCGAGGCACATTTCAGCGACCGTTAACGTTAGCTAGAACACGTTTGCTAGAAGTTCAGTCTAATAACGTTAGTTCAGTCAGAGACGGTTGATAAAGCTTTATCTGAGACGATGCCAGTTTTCATTGTAAACTGTTGTAGAAAACACCATTTCTGATAGACCTTTATCTGAGACGATGCCAGTTTTCATTGTAAACTGTTGTAGAAAACACCATTTCTGATAGACCTTTATCTGAGACGATACCAGTTTTCTTTGTAAACTGTTGTAGAAAACGTACTCGGTTACTAACGTAACCTCGGTTCTCTCTAGAAGAGGGAACGAGTATTGCGTAAGTAGCTTACGCATCGGGAAAGTCTTCTTTCTTCGAGATCTGAAGCCAAAAAATTATCCTTAATTTTGTATTCATTGTCAACGCAGTGCAGCAGCCGACAGACCTAGGCAGGCTGTATAAGCGTGCTCATTGGCTGCTCGGCTGCAACTGCTTAAGCCTATCGGTGAGCGCTATGAACGCGGCAACCAATGAGGGCGCTTCGCGCCCTCCGCGCCCTTCTAACCGTCAGAATGGGCGTGGCCAGCGTGTATATATTCAGCGCTCACAGGCTAAAATTCTGGTTTTCGCAGTCTGAAGCGCAAAAGCTCGTGGCGCGACACGGCAGGTTACGCAATACTCGTTCCCTCTTCTAGAGAGAACCGAGGTTACGTTAGTAACCGAGTACGTTCTCTTACGAGAGGTTCTCTCGTATTGCGTAAGTAGCTTACGCATCGGGAACCCTTTGTCAACGCCGTGTGCGCCGAGCATCCAGCCCATGAATCCCAGGGGAACCGGGGAAAACACTCTGCTGGAAAATGTGGCCGGTCGAGAGACGGGCCAGCGTAGTACATGCACTTCATGCAGCATATGAAATAGAGCGGCGCGGCCGGTCTATAAACATAGCAGTACAACAGTAGGGCCGGCGGAGCGAGCCCAAACAGTACATAAGCACTCATAAGGGTAGGAGAAAACGACATAGTCGGTCTCACATGAAGAGAAAAATTCCCACGCGGCAGAGAATAATGCGGGCGGCCAGCAGCGCGGGCCAGCACCGATAACAGCGCGTAACGGGAAATAGGAAACAGAACGGATCAGCCGGTCTGAGTCAAACACTTCACCCTGAGTAGTTACCAGAATAGCGCCAGCATATGAACGTAGTCTGCACACGGGAGCTGGGCAGAGCATACATGTCACTTATACTGACAATATTTTTGCCTGTAGGGCAGGAACTTCCAGGTTATAAAACCTCACGAATGTAGACGGGGAGGCCCAGCCCGCCGCCATACAAATGTCGTGGATAGAAATTCCGCTGGACCAGGCCCACGACGAGGCCATGCCTCTAGTGGAATGGGCTCTGATGCCCAGAGGGCACTGCAGGTGTTTGGAGGCATAAGCTGCTGCTATCGCGTCCACTATCCACCTGGACAAGCTCTGCTTCGAGGCGGCAAGACCCTTGGTGCGTCCGCCGAAGGAAACAAAGAGCTGCTCTGAACGCCTGAAAGCGGCGGAGCGCGTGATGTAAACTCTCAGCGCCCGGACAGGGCATAGGAGGTTATCACTGTCCCCACCATCGGATGCTGGCAGAGCCGAGAGGGAAATAACTTGTGCCCTAAACGGGGTTCCAATCGCTTTGGGGATGTAACCGTGCCTCGGTCTGAGAATGACTTTCGAGTCATTCGGCCCGAACTCGAGACATGCAGGGCTAACAGATAGCGCGTGCAAATCACCCACTCGTTTGACTGAAGACAGAGCTATCAGAAAAACGGTTTTAAGCGACAGATACTTTAGATCCGCGGATTCAAGCGGTTCAAAGGGAAAAGCCTTTAGGGCCGCCAGGACCAAGGACAGATCCCACGAGGGAACCGAGGGGGGCCGCGGGGGGTTCATCCGTCTAGCTCCTCTGAGGAAGCGGATAATGAGCTCATTCCTTCCCATTGCCCGGCCGAGCGTCGTCTCAGCGAACGCTGTAATAGCGGCCACATATACTTTGAGCGTGGAAGGGGATCTGCCCTTTTCCAACAGCTCTTGCAAGAAGGAGAGCACCCGCGGAACCCCGCATGCGCGCGGATCCAGGCTTTGAGTAGCGCACCATTTAGAAAACACCGACCATTTAGACGCGTAGAGCCGTCTCGTGGAGGGGGCTCTGGACTGCGTGATCGTGTTCACGACCCCTTCTGACAGGTCAACGGGTATCCGTTGATCACCCATGCATGCAGCGACCAGCGCTCTGGATGGGGATGCCAGATCGATCCAGCGGCTTGGGAGAGGAGATCCTTTCTCACCGGGATCGGCCATGGGGGTGAGTGCGACAGCCTCACTAGCTCTGGGTACCAAGTTTGGTTTTCCCATCGCGGGGCTATAAGCAGCACTGAGTGGTGCGTTTCTCTGATCCTCGAAATGACCTGTGGCAACAGGGAGATTGGAGGAAAAGCATACAGCGGGAGGCTGGGCCATGTCTGGGACAGCGCGTCCTCGCTCTTCGAGTAAAACTTCGGGCATTGAGCATTGTCTTTCGACGCAAAGAGGTCGATTTCCGCTCTGCCGAATAGGCGCCAGAGAAACTGGACTGTCTGGGGGTGCAGAGACCATTCTCCCGGGGGAATGTTGTCCCTGGACAGTCTGTCTGGACCGACATTCAGGTGGCCCGGCACGTGCGCGGCTCTCAGCGAGCGCAGCGAGCGGTAAGCCCACACGAGGAGGCGTTCTGTCAGCCTGCACAGGTTCCTGGATCTGACACCGCCCTGTCGGTTCACATAGGATACCACGGACATGTTGTCCGAGCGGACTAGCACATGGTGATCCCGTATGAATGGGAGGAAGCGCCTGAGCGCGTTCTCGACCGCTATCATCTCCAAACAGTTTATGTGGAGGCATCTTTCCCGGTCTGACCATAGGCCAAAAGCCGGTTTGCCCTCGAACAGAGCGCCCCAGCCTGAGGTGGAAGCGTCCGTCGAGATAACTTTGCGGTGTGAGATAGCTCCCATTGTCACTCCCCGCTGGTACCAGTCGGCCGCTAACCAGGGCTTCAGAGCTGAAACGCAGCTCTGAGTCACTCTGATGCGAATACCGCCGGAAGCCCATGCTCTGTGAGGCACTCGGGCATTCAGCCAGCGTTGTAGCGGGCGCATTCGTAAAAGACCCAGCCGAAGCACTGCTGCGGCTGAGGCCATGCAACCCAGTAGCCTCTGAAATGTTTTGAGAGGTACGGTGCTGCCCGGCCGGAGGGACGCGGCCAGGCGTCGAATGCAGCGCGCGCGCTGTGTCGACAGGCGGGCCGTCATCGCTACAGTGTCCAGATCCAAACCCAGAAAAGAGGTTGATTGACTGGGCACGAGCGAGCTCTTGGTCCAGTTGACCGTAAGCCCCAGGCTGTCTAGATGGCTTAAAAGCACTGTTCTGTGGGCGATGAGTTCGGCCTCTGACTGTGCTAGGATCAGCCAGTCGTCCAAGTAGTTCAGAATTCGCATTCCCCGACCCCTCAGGGGAGCGAGAGCCGTGTCCATGCACTTCGTGAATGTGCGAGGTGCCAAAGACAGGCCGAACGGCAGGACGGTGTACTGATATACCTGACCGTCGAAGGCGAATCTCAAGAATGGCCTGTGACGGGGTATTATCTGGATCTGAAAATATGCGTCTTTCAGATCGAGAGATATAAACCAGTCCCTCGGGCGAATTTGCGCGAGGATTTGTCTGGTTGTGAGCATTTTGAACGGTCTTTTCATAAGAGCCTTGTTCAAACGTCTCAGATCTAGAATTGGTCTGAGAGCTCCGTCCTTCTTGGGAACGAGGAAATAGCGGCTGTAAAAGCCCGACTCGCTCATGGAAGGGGAAACCGGTTCTATCGCCCTTTTGCACAGAAGTGCGGCTATTTCTGCTCGAAGTAGATGTGCTACTTCCCCATTCACTCTGGTCTCGACGCGCGCTTGAAAGCGCGGAGGGCGGCGAGCGAACTGCAGAGTATAGCCTCGTTTTACTGTGCTCAGCACCCATTCTGACGCGCCTGGAATAGCTTCCCACGCTTTCGCGTGTGCGGCCAGGGGCAGAATAGCCTCCGGGCTCTGATCGCCGCTGATCGCGGGCTCGAGAGCTCGAAACGGAGGGGCGGGCGTGATGCGCGCGCTCTTGGTGCTTAGAGATAAATAAGGGTGAGATAAATCCCATCACATAGAGCCTCTTTCACCTAGATATCATCATATAGAGACTGTGTCTGTTCCCCGAATTTGGAAATCCAAAAAACGTTTAAACCCAACTAAGGTTAAAAATTTAATTGATGTTCAACAAATAAAAAACAGCTATAATACAGATGAGCAAATGCTAAAGCTTGGGTTGCTGAATATTCGATCGCTTACTTCAAAAGCACTCGTTGTTAACGATATGATTTCAGATAATAACCTAGATGTGCTGTGTTTGACAGAAACCTGGCTAAAACCAAACGATTACATTACTTTAAATGAATCAACCCCGCAAGATTACTGTTATAAACATGAGCCTCGTCTGAAACGCAAAGGGGGTGGTGTTGCTGTAATCTATAGTAATAGTTTCAAAACCACTAAGAAATCAAGTTTTAAATATAATTCTTTTGAAGCATTGGTGCTTAATGTAAAAATATATAGTGTAAACGATAAATCACGTTTGAGATTTGTGCTGGCTACTGTATACAGGCCACCAGGGCACCATACAGACTTTATCAAAGAATTTGCGGACTTTCTATCAGAATTAATATTGAATGCAGATAAAGTACTAATTGTTGGTGATTTTAATATACACATCGATAATGAAAAAGATGCATTGGGATTGGCATTTAAAGACATTGTAAATTCAATTGGAGTTAGACAACACGTGTCAGGACCTACTCATCGTCGTAATCATACTCTAGATCTAATATTATCACACGGAATAGATGTGGATGCCGTTGAAATTCTGCAGCAGAGCGATGACATCTCAGATCATTATCTAGTCTCGTGTAATTTGCATTTAGCCAAGGCTGCAAAGCCGACTCCGTGTTTCAAATATGTGAGACCTATCACTTCTGCTACTAAAGATTGCTTTATTAATAATCTTCCTAATCAGTTTCATCATCTCAGCATCTCAGATAGCTTAGAAGAACTAGATATTACAACAGAAACGTTTAACTCTCTCTTTTCCAGCACTTTAGACACAGTTGCTCCGTTGCGCTTAAAGAAGATTAAAGAAAATAGTCCAACGCCGTGGTACAACGAGCACACTCGGGCCCTTAAGAGAGCAGCCAGAAAAATGGAGCGCAACTGGAAGAAAACAAAACTAGAGGTATTTCGCATTTCATGGAAAGAGAGCTCAATTACTTACAGAGAGGCTTTAAAAGCTGCTAGATCTGCTTATTTTTCAACCCTATTAGAAGAAAATAAACATAATCCTAGGTATTTATTTGAAACGGTGGCTAAACTAACGAAAAATAAAGCTTCAAGCACCGAAGTTTCCAAGCAACACAGCAGTAATGACTTTATGAACTTCTTCACTTATAAGATTGATAATATCAGGGACAAAATTATAACTATGCAACCGTCTACTACAGTATCGCATCAGGCAGTGCATTGTAGTCTCCCTGAGGAAAAATTTGATTCATTCGTTGCTATAGGAGAGGAAGAATTTACTAAACTCATTAAATCATCTAAATCTACAACATGTATGTTAGACCCTATACCGACTAAACTACTGAAAGAAATACTTCCAGAGGTCATAGATCCTCTTCTTAATATCATTAATTCGTCTTTGTCTCTAGGATACGTACCAAAAAACTTTAAGCTGGCTTTGATTAAACCGCTTGTTAAAAAAACGCAACTTGATCCTTCAGAATTAGTCAATTACAGGCCGATCTCGAATCTACCTTTTCTGTCAAAGATATTAGAAAAGGCAGTATCCTCACAACTGTGTTCCTTTCTTGAAAGAAATGATATCTGCGAGGATTTCCAGTCCGGATTTAGACCGTACCATAGTACCGAAACAGCTCTCGTTAGAGTCACAAATGATTTGCTCTTATCATCCGATCGTGGTTGTATCTCTCTATTAGTGTTACTCGATCTTAGCGCTGCATTTGACACCATCGACCACAACGTTCTTTTAAATAGATTAGAACATTATGTTGGCATTACAGGAAATGCACTAGCATGGTTTAAATCATACTTATCTGACCGTTATCAGTTTGTAGCAGTAAATGATGAGATGTCTCATCGATCACAGGTTAAGTATGGCGTACCACAAGGCTCAGTATTAGGACCGCTGCTGTTCACTCTGTACATGCTACCCTTAGGAGATATCATTAGGAAACATGGAATTAGCTTTCACTGTTATGCTGACGATACTCAGCTCTATATTTCTTCAAAACCTAACGAAACTTATCAATTCACAAAATTAACGGAATGCATAGCGGATATAAAAAATTGGATGACTTGTAATTTCCTACTTCTAAATTCTGAAAAAACAGAGTTTCTAATTATTGGACAAAAAACTTCCTCACGTAATAATCTACAATACTGTCTAACACTTGATGGCTGCTCTGTTAAGTCTTCGTCGTCGGTTAGGAACCTGGGTGTGCTCTTTGATACCAATCTTTCATTTGAAAGTCACGTGTCTAGTATCTGTAAAACTGCATTTTTCCATCTTAAAAATATATCTAAATTACGTCATATGCTCTCATTGACAAATGCGGAACAATTAGTTCATGCGTTCATGACCTCAAGGCTAGATTATTGTAATGCTCTACTGGGTGGTTGCCCTGCACGCTTAATAAACAAACTACAGCTGGTCCAAAACGCAGCAGCTCGAGTTCTTACCAGAACCAGGAAGTATGACCATATTAGCCCGGTTCTGTCAAAACTGCACTGGCTCCCTATTAAACATCGCATAAATTTTAAAATATTGCTGATTACTTACAAAGCACTGAATGGTTTAGCTCCGCAGTACTTGAGCGAGCTCTTAACGCATTATAGTCCGTCACGTCTATTACGATCTCAAAATTCCGGCCAGTTGATTATACCTAGAATATCAAAATCGACTGCTGGCGGTAGATCCTTTTCCTATTTAGCACCAAAACTCTGGAACAGTCTTCCTACCATTGTCCGGGAAGCAGACACACTCTGTCAGTTCAAAGCCAGATTAAAGACACATCTCTTTGACCTAGCTTTCACATAATACATTATAGACTTCTATAATTTAATGTTATGCTGCATAGATTAGGTCAGCCGGAACCGGGAACACTTCCCAAAAATCCTGATGTACTCGTTACATCACGAGAAGAATGGCATCTACGCTAATTTTAGTGTCTGTGTTTATCCCAAGGTTTTTCCTGCAGCCTGCCGGATCCAGGCCGTATCCAGATCTGACGAAGGACCTTCACCTGGACCGATGACAACGCAGTGCTGAAGTGCCAACTAGTCTCTCCCTATGGAGGATCCCACTACCACTCTACAGATAAGGCGTTGTCGGGAAAATTCGTCTTGCGGTCCTACCCCAAAGCAACAAATAAAATAAAATTCCTTATCAAAATTTATAAGGAAAGACAAGTATTTTGTTTAGGCTTGGCTTGTAGGGAATTCCAAACCTGCGTATATTCTAACGCACATAACTATAGAACCCATTCTAAATGCGCATGTGAACGCCATCAGCGTTTCTCACAGGTTCGCGTTTAAAGTCTGTGTAGAGAGAATGGTGTCGTCTTAGCGGCCCCTAATTTAATAACAAATGATCATTGCGACGGAACCAAATCAATTAAAACTAACTTTAGATGGAAATAACTTAACTCTGCTGTAAAGCCGAAACAATCTCTGTTACCTTAAATTATACGCTTATCTCTGTAAAGCTGCTTTGAGACAATCTACATTGTTAAAAGCGCTATATAAATGAAGATGACTTGACTTGACTTAGATACGGCGGATCGCTCACAGCGGTGACCGGCCGTTTTACACCCAGCGTCCCGGTGGTCTTTGACGGGGAACATACAGTGTGAAGCATGACGCTCGAAGGCGGCGTCGGGGGCAAAGTACGAGAGCGGATGTGTGAGCGCGTAGAAGCGGGCACAGCATCCGTGTTTATAACCTGACCGGTACAGAGGGGTTGTGTAACAGAGCGGGCAGTGGGTAGGTGTGGGCACAGCGGGGTGGACACATGACCTACTTTTGACACTCGAGCGGCTTGTGCCAGCTTTATGCGAGTGGGCTCTGTGAGAGACACGGGGTTTACAGTGCTTGTGTGCAGAGGTGAACACAGATAAGTGGGCACATTTACTGCATTTGAAACACTTACAGCGCGAGGCGCGCGACCAGGCATAATACTCTCTTTGAGATTTCTCTGGGTCGCCGTGAAAACGGCGGTTGTGTGCAGGCGAGAGGGTGAGTTCACCGGCTCGTTGGCTGCAAAATGAGTGTCTGCAGTAACCGTGGCAACGGGGACTGACAGAGCTTGAAGCTTTGACGACGGTCCGGCCGCGGCGGGACCTAATCGTCGCTTCTCTCCTCGGGCTAGGAGGATTTTGGAGGCTCAGGCTTCACCGCGGTCCTCTGCCGGGGTCCCCGGGGAGGCGGCGGTCTAGCGCGGCTGGTCGAGCGAGAGCGAGGGCGGCCGCCCTGTCGTCGCTGTGAGGACGGAGGTCGAGCTGGACGCTGGGCAGAGCTTTGTGCAGGCTGGTCCGAAGGACGGCGTGCAGCGGGTCTGGAGCGTCGAGGCAGAAACAAATTCATTGCCTCAGAAGTCTTTTTCACCTCCGAAAAGCGGTCGACGATCCCGCTAACCGCTGGGCCGAACAGGCCGGTGGGGGAGAGGGGGGCGTTGAGAAACACCGCGCGCTCAGACTCCCTCATGTCCGCGAGCGTGAGCCAGAGATGCCTCTCTGTAACTGACAGAGAGGCCATGCACCTTCCAATGGCCTGGGCAGCGGATTTCGTGGCGCGAAGGGAAAGGTCCGTCGCGCTCCTCAAATCCGTAAGGGAAGCAGGCTCCGAGCGCTTCTCGTCCAGATCACGGAGGAGGTTAGCCTGGAGAATCTGCAGTACTGCCATAGAGTGTAGTGCTGATGCGGCCTGCCCCGCGGCGGCGAAAGCGCGGCCGACGAGGGCTGAAGTGGTCCTGCATGCTTTGGACGGGAGGGCAGCCTTTGAGCGCCAACGAGAGGGCGGGCAAAGGTGCGCTGCGACCGTCTCCTCCACAGGGGGGATGGAATTATACCCCTTCTCAGCGGCGCCGTCAACCTGTGAGAGCGTCGATGAGGCATGTGAAGACACTCTCGCGGAGAATGGAGCATTCCACGACTTCGAGAGCTCGCTGTGAAGCTCCGGCAGGAAGGGTGCTTTTCTGGACGCCGGCTGTCGGCGGCGGTGGTGAAGGAAGCAGCCGTCGAGTCTGTTCGGGGCCGGTTCTTCCGGGGAAGACCAGTCAAGGCCCAGCTGTTCGACAGCTCGCGTGAGGAGGCGTAAAGCTCCGCGTCCTCGCCCGCTCGAGATCGGCCTGAATCCTGGACTGACGAGGAGGCAGTGGACCACTCCTCACTGTCAGAGGCCAGGAGAGAACAGCTGTCCGCGGCGCGTTCACCAAAGTCATCCGCCTCATCCCCAGAAGCGGCGGAGGCGCGGGCGAGAGCCGGCGGCTGCGCGGCTGAGAGGGGGGGCGGGGAAGGCGAGGGAGAAGCTCGAGGGAGAGACTCCGGCGAGCTTCTGTGCGCCTGGTTGGTCTCCGGCGGTCGCTGTGAGCGGCGCTTCTTCTTGCGCGGCCCAGCAGGGACGGGCGGGGAGACATGCTGATCGAAAACTTCAAGCCGAGCCCGCAGGGTCGACATTGGAAGTTCCTCGCACTCGGGGCAGCCGCCCGTGGAGAGTGCGGTGGCGGCGTGATCGCGGCCCAGGCAGAGAGCGCAGATGAGATGGCGGTCTCCGTCGCTGAGCGTGGCGTGGCACGAGCCGCAGGAAAAACGGGGCATTTTTAGAAAAACACCCCGTGCTCTTTTAGAGAAGAGGGTGTGTTGCAGTAGGCGAACACACAGCAGTGAAAAAGGATATGACGCCGGATAGCGTAGCAGGCACGGAAGGCTGAAGGCGGCGAAGGCGGCCGGCTTCTTCAGGCGCTGTCCTAGGCTTGCTGGTCGCTGGTTTCAACGGCGGCGGCTTCTCCAGATCCAGCGATGCGAAGAGCTTCGCTGAAGACAAGAAAATCAGAATTTTAGCCTGTGAGCGCTGAATATATACACGCTGGCCACGCCCATTCTGACGGTTAGAAGGGCGCGGAGGGCGCGAAGCGCCCTCATTGGTTGCCGCGTTCATAGCGCTCACCGATAGGCTTAAGCAGTTGCAGCCGAGCAGCCAATGAGCACGCTTATACAGCCTGCCTAGGTCTGTCGGCTGCTGCACTGCGTTGACAATGAATACAAAATTAAGGATAATTTTTTGGCTTCAGATCTCGAAGAAAGAAGACTTTCCCGATGCGTAAGCTACTTACGCAATACGAGAGAATCTCTCGTAAGAGAACACCATTTCTGATAGACCTTTATCTCAGACGATACCAGTTTTCTTTGTAAACTGTTGTAGAAAACACCATTTCTGATAGACCTTTATCTCAGACGATACCAGTTTTCTTTGTAAACTGTTGTAGAAAACACCATTTCTGATAGACCTTTATCTCAGACGATACCAGTTTTCTTTGTAAACTGTTGTAGAAAACACCATTTCTGATAGACCGTATGTCAAGGCCAAATACACTAACGTTAAGTTAGCAGCTAACGTTACTGTTCAAAAGTTTGGGGTCAGTCAGATTTTTATATTTTTAAAAGAAGTATCTCCTGCTCACCAAGGCTGCATTTATTTGATTAAAAATACAAACAAAAACAGTAATATTGTGAAATATTATTCCAATTTAAAACAGCTGTTTTTTTATTTTAATATATTTTAAAATGTAATTTATTCCTGAGATCAAAGCTGAATTTTCAGCATCATTACAGTCTTCAGTGTCACATGATCCTTCAGAAATCACTCTAATATTATGATTTGATGCTCAAGAAACATTCATTATTATTATCAATGTTGAAAACAGTTGTGTACAATTTTTTTTTTTTTTTTTTTTAAACTACTGTCCAGATCCCCCTGAAAGACTGAGTGATGAAGACATGGAAGAAAAGCGGAGGATGATGATGGAGGTACATCATAAACACACATGCACATCACACATACACATCATACCTGTCTAATATTACTGCATACATACCTGCCTATATTATACTTACTACCTACACTTTGCTTTTGTGTCTGTGAAGCCTACTATTTTGTCATTTGTGCTTGTGCAATCCAATTCAGGTGGAAGTGCTGAAAAAAGACCCAGATCACCAGCAGATAGATGAGCTGATGTCTGCCACGTTCTCCAAGCGCAGAAAGGAGATCGTAGGGGATCAACCTCTCATTGGGGATGTCATCGCTAGATGGCCGGCCATGTTCCGTGAGAGACAGGTATCACAATAGACAACATTCAGCCTTAGATTAATCACTTAATCCAATGACTGGATATCAACATATGAGCTTCCCTCCAGGAAGCACTAGAGAGATGTCTGATACTGTACTGTGGTCCGTTCAGAAAGTTTTTTTTTTTTTTTTTTTTTTTTTTTTTTGAATGGTGGCGTGAATGTGCATAGAGATAAGTGAGAGGATTGTGTTTAGTATTACTGAGTGCATGAAAGCCTTTGACAACAGACAACCTTAGCTTACTAAATTGTGACTCTATGCTTTGAAAATCTTTTCTCTAATTTATTAACCTTTTTGTCTTTTTTGTCTCCTCAGGTTCGGGCAGAGTTCAAAAGAGTCGTAAGCACAGACCTTCTCGAGTCGTTCCTCGACGGACTTGATGACCTGGCACCAAAACTGCTGGAAGTGTACGAAGCTGCAACCAAGTCGGCAAAGAAGCCTGCACTGAAAGCCATTTTGGACTGTCTGAAGAAAGACGTGAGTAGACGAACTGAGAGTTGTAAAATTGGGCACCAGATGTTTGCAATAAAATCTCAACTCTGCTTATTTTTGTCTTGTAGGACACAAACGAAAGGAGAAGGACTGCTGCTCTGCTGGGTCTGCCACACTACCTAAGAGAAGAGCCATCAGACATCATCAGTATGTGTGACGTAAGACCTTTTTCTGTCATGCATAACAGCCCATATACGAACGCACCCACCCACATATACACTTGCGCACACACATACACACACACACACACACACACACACACACACAACCTTTAACACAGATATTGGATTAGATTAGATACACTCATGGGTGTTGATAAAGTCCTGTGGCAGCAAAATTGAGGGAGGGGCAGAATAGTGATGGGGAGGACGAGGGTTGGGTAGAATAGTGGTGATGGGAGGAGAAAGGAGGGGTAGAATAGTGACGTGGAGAGAGGACCCAGTGCAACATACACTTCCCCAGATCTGAGAGGACACTGAAGTTTTCACCCTTGCAGTAACCTTCCAACATTGCACCTACAAACATGCACACTCACAACTGAAAGCCCAAGAAGACTATTTTATTAGCCTGAAAACAAGGTTTATGATCACTGAGACTTAAAGGGATAGTTCACCCAAACATGAAAATGCTGTCCTCATTTACTCTCCCTCATGTTGTTCAAAACCTGTATGATTTCCTTTCTTCTGCTGAACACAAAAGAAGATATTTTGAAGTAAGTCGGTAACCAAACGACTGATGAACCCCATTGACTTCCATTGTAGGAAAAAATATATACTATGGAAGTCAATGGGGACCAGCAACTGTTTAGTTACGAACCTTCTTTAAAATATCTTCTTTTGTGTTCAGCAGAAGAAAGGAAATCATACAGGTTTGGAACAACATGAGGGAGAGTAAATGAGGACAGCATTTTCATTTTTGGGTGAACTATCCCTTTAAGTAGCTTTGCAGAGCATGTACTTCTTGACCCAAACATTCACACTATATTTTTTTTTTTCTGCTTTTCAAGGCCCATGGTGAGACTCTGGCTGCAGCCATGGAGGGGATGCAACTTGGCCTGTTGATAGGCTATGAAGGTGACAACCAGGATGCCTTTCCACGTGAGGTCTTCAATGTGGCAGTTGTGGTTGAGAAAACTGTTGTGCTTCACAACTTCAAGGATGTGCCATCCAGCTTTGCCATGCTTTTGGAGATCATCTACTGCGTTAACCTTGAGTATACACGAGCCATGAAGTATTTCTTTGAGTTCCTTCAGAGGGAAGTGATGAAGATCAGACCAGATCAAGCCTCTACCAGAGTCCACGGCATCCGAAACAAGCTCCTGAGGTATAATTTGTAAACCATACCCAAACCGAGAGTAGGATTTTAATTATTTTTTTTCGTTTGTTTCTGTTGACATGCATACCAAAGGTGAAGGCAAACAGGAGAGGAGCCCTGATTTTTTTTTTTTTTTTTTTTTGGACTTGAATCATTTACTTTTTTTGGACTGTATTGATTACAAGTTTGAGATGATTGCATGATTGAAGTGTTTGTCTAGCTTGTATTGGCTTAATATTGGTATTAATAAAAAAAAAAGATTTGTACTCAAATTTGTGTGTTTTTATAATTAATTAAGTTAAAACAAGACATTATTTTAGATCATCTTAACTTGATACCCTAATTCAAAGACATTACTTAATACAAATTACTAAGTTGAAGCCACTAATGGGGATAAGTGAACAGAATGCTCATTTATGAGTTCACTTTAATTTGAACTTGCATAGCAAAGTTGAAACAACAATAATTGTATAGTCATGTTGACTCGCAGAAGTCAATTCACAGCTTAACAAGACTCAAAATAATGAGTTAAAACAATTCATTAATCCATTTTGTTTTTACTTGAAATTTTGAGGCAGCTGCTTAACTTATGATTTTAAGTAGAACCAAGTAGATATTTTTTACAGTGTACAGTATATCATTTACTACACTTCCATGATGTCTTAATATGAAAGTTTGCCCCATTACAACACAAAAAAGCACACAAAAATATTTTATTATTAGTTATTTTTCTAGATTTTTTCTCAAAATTATGATGTATTTATTTATTTAATGGTAAAGCATAGTTTTAACCAGAAATAGGCTACTATAAGCAATGCATTGTAAAACATGTATGAATAAATATAAATATTAAACATATTTATAGCAAATTAACAATTATTACACTTCCGTGACATCTTCATATGAATATCTGCCCCATGGAAACACACAAAATAAATTTGTATTAAAACACAGCTCAGATTTGCAGTTAAAATCTATTTCCTTTATAATTGACCAGCATCTGAATGAATGTCGGTACGCAACAGCTAAACACTGAAATTATTATAACTTATTAAGCAGAATGACTAAAACCAATATAAGCATTCAATATATATATATATATATATATATATATATATATATATATATATATATATATATATATATATATATATATATATATATATATATATATATATATATATATATATATATATATATTTATTTTTATTAATTTTTTGTTAAAAGTCAGTTTAATGTAGCAACTGAACTTAAGTTGTGATGTTGGAATAGGTAGATACAGTATGTTGTGCAGTGTTCATTAGATAGAGTCTTCCCCATGTGACATTGTGGAAAACAATAAATCCTCAATGCACCACTTTTAAAGTAGGACTCTGAATATAATCTGAATCCATAAACGCATGCAACTGGCCAGCATCTATCATCAGACTGTGACGTCTTTACGGGCGGCTCAGGGATACGCTGGAGAGAGATACAGGGAAATGTCAGAGAATGTTGGTTTATAATAAGGTTTTGTGTGTGTGGCGAGCGCTGGAAGAGAAATAAAGCGCAGAAAGACAGTGTTGGTGAGGTTTATTCCCGTGAGCAGAAGCTCTTTGACAGCTCAGACCAGCAGGCCTGTTCCTGATGAATGCCTGACCTTTACAATCCGCTCTGACATTACTTGTTGATTAAGACTTTCGTGCGCTTCCGGCGCTCACAAGATGTCACATATATCTGGTTCTTTGCATGACTCAAACATTCTGCCCCTTTGTTTTAACTTTGAGGCTGTTTCTTTGACATGGGATACTGCAGATGAGGCCGGTCGCCAAATAATGAGGCTTGGACTTTACCTTGTGTGATTTATGAGACACAACAGCCTTTGGGTGTTTTTCAACAGACTGAGGAAAATGATAATGTAGAACGGCACTGAGAGGCAAACACTTAAGATCAGAGAAATCACGGTATCGACCATCAGATCTCCCGTTTCTGATGTGTAATGAGGAAATGAGCGGTTTATGATATTGTGCCTGCAAACATTCTTGCTTTTTACAAGTGACTTGTTTCTTTTATAAAACAGCATAAATATGGTAAAATATTAATATTAATATTATTAATAGTAAAAAAAAAAAATCATTACAACTTTTTAAAGGGGCATCCTCCAAAGAGATGGATGGATGGATGGATGGATGGGTGGATGGATGGATGGGTGGGTGGGTGGATGGATGGATGGGTGGGTGGGTGGATGGATGGATGGGTGGGTGGATGGGTGGGTGGGTGGATGGATGGATGGATGGGTGGGTGGGTGGATGGATGGATGGATGGGTGGGTGGGTGGATGGATGGGTGGGTGGGTGGATGGATGGGTGGATGGGTGGGTGGATGGATGGGTGGGTGGGTGGATGGATGGGTGGGTGGGTGGATGGATGGATGGATGGATGAGATGGATGGATGGGTGGATGGGTGGGTGGATGGATGTGGATGGATGGATGGATGGGTGGGTGGATGGATGGATGGATCATAACTAGCATTTGTTTTTCTTGCAGGAACAACACTCATATGCTTTTGAATGTTAAATGTATGTTTCCCCTTTGGCGAAAACTCGTGACTTTGAGTGTGTGAGTGTAAAAATAACAAATATGAGAAATGAAACTAGACAGATGTCTAAACTTGAAACCTTGTGATTATGAAGTAACAGGAGGGCTTGTCTATGAAGAACCAATCAAATTGTAGGGAATTTATGTAATGTTTCATATCATTTTTGCTATGCTCCTGCTCTGAGAGCTCTCCCGGCCGTGATTAAAGCGTTTAAAGGACATTTGCTGAAGTTTGTCTGTGTATTACTGCTGCGCAGCAAGTTAGTTAGGGGAACAAGTGAGAGATAGGGGACGTCGATTGTAGATGAGACCCAGATAGACTAAACGTCGATTGTAGACGAGACCCAGGAATGTAGTTTAGGGAAAAATCTACCTGGATGGATGGATGGATGGCACGCACGCATACATACATACATACATACATACATACCCACCTACCTACCCAGCAAGCAATAGCCATCATTTCACAGTCTCGGTGAACTATAAACCCAATATAGTCCGGCTAAGAGTAACACACTTCTAGCCAAAATAACATTGAATTTGGTTACATTTCGGTTTTTTTCCAAAATAACTTGTGTATGATGTATGATATTCCATCATGTAAGCAAAGTCAACTTTGATTACAAGGTGTTTAGTTTCATTTCTTTGACATGTTCTGTGTGTAGGCTGTGCGTAGCCACGTTAGCTTATTAGCTGTGCGTAGCCATGTTAGCTTGTTAGCTGTGCGTAGCCATGTTAGCTCGTTAGCTGTGCGTAGCCACGTTAGCTTGTTAGCTGTGCGTAGCCATGTTAGCTCGTTAGCTGTGCGTAGCCACATTAGCTTTTAGCTGTGCGTAGCCATGTTAGCTCGTTAGCTGTGCGTAGCCACATTAGCTTTTTAGCTGTGCATAGCCATGTTAGCTCGTTAGCTGTGCGTAGCCACGTTAGCTCGTTAGCTGTGCGTAGCCATGTTAGCTCGTTCGCTGTGCGTAGCCATGTTAGCTCGTTAGCTGTGTGTAGCCATGTTAGCTTGTTAGCTGTGCGTAGCCATGTTAGCTCGTTAGCTGTGCGTAGCCACGTTAGCTTGTTAGCTGTGCGTAGCCACGTTAGCTCGTTAGCTGTGCGTAGCCACGTTAGCTCGTTAGCTGTAGTCAGACCGGCTATTTGTAGCCCACTATAGTCAAAACTGATTAATTGTAGTTTTTTGGCCTGGCAGCGCATGAGATGGTTGATATCCCATCATGTTCACATTGGTAATGATATCTACAAGGTGCAAGTGTGATTTCATGACATGGTCGATCTGCAGTCTGGAGCCGGCGCCTTGAGTCCGCCCTGGAGCTCAGGCTGGAAACCTGTACATTCCTCTATCCTGCTTCCCTTACAAATCTGCGGGGACCAATCACAAACTGGCTTATCCAGCTGGCGCGCTATTGGCGGGATTAATCCAATCCCATTCCTTTTAACTTCTCGACGATGCTAATTGGCTTCTTTAGTTTCGCAAACAAATCGCTCGAGTGGGTGTAAATACTGTACCATTCACTTTCATGTTTTTTTTTTTTGCACAATCGCTGGATGCCATCGCTGCTTCTGCAAACCGCTGATCAACACTCCAAGCCAACACGTCTGCTGACACGATCCGGCCTGGAGTCTTCGCTGCAAAGTACGTCACCCGGATCGCTGGTCTGATTGGTTGAAGGACTATCCAATTACAGTATGTACCGTCATTTGACCTACGCCCGTTGATCACGCCTCTTGTGCGGTAGAAAACACAGAGCAGACTCTCCACAATAGTGTTCAATCTTGAAAGACTGAGCTTGGTCCGGAGATAGCCAGACTATCTGGAGTCACAACTGAGCTCTGAATGGACGGGTTGTGTGCGGTCTGCTTTTAGCCCGCCCGGCCAAGTCGGGGCAATCATGATAGATAACAGGGTTGCTCAGCATCATCGTTCAGGGGTGTGTTTCCCAAAAGCATTGTTACCATGGTCTCAAGTTCCAACATTATTTCAACAAGTCGGTGTTTCTCGAAAACCACATTTCTAATGAACATTTGCAATTCACAGTTCTGGTTTGGAGCAGATCTCCACCTGTGGTTAGAAGAAGAGTTTCATGTTTGCATGACATGTGGACTCAATAAATCCTGATCTTGAGCAAAATAAGCAAGCTGACATTCAGTACTACCTGTGTCTTTTATTCAGAATACATACAAATGTTATTTACATCTTTCAGTTTGTCAAGAGATTTAAATTATGTTTTATTAACAAAGTTCGGGAGGAGCACGTTCAGATAATTAAACCTAATTAGACACGAGTGGAGCACACTCTGTTCATCAACCCAATCAGGGAGTTAAGAGGTGTGTATATACAGCAAACTTGCCTCGTTGACAGTTTAACAGCATCCCTCCATCACCCCATCTCCTCACTTCTAGTCCAAAATACTCTTACAACAACGGGGGGAATACTCTGGGTTCAATCGATATCTTTTATTTAGAATACATACAAATGTCATTTACGTCTTTTAGTTTGTCAAGAGATTTAAAGTGTCGTTTCTGAAGAGTGCGCATGTGTGAACGAGCTCTAGTGTAAGAACGAGTCTATGAGTGAATCTGGAAATAAAGCGAAATAACTGAGAAAAATGAGAAATAGTCCTCAGATGCCATGGCTGTAATTTACAGCAAAACATCTAGCGTTAATTCGACCTCAAACTGATTCATTATAAGTAGTCATTACTCCAACGCCTGTGTGACGTCATTAACCAACGTGGCTGAACGACCAGTTTGTGACATTATGGTTTCGGGAAACAGTCGTGACTAGAGCTAGCTGATTTCTTCAACGGTGTATCGTACTATAGTAGTGAAGCAGCGAGTTACACACAAAACTGGATGTCTCATGGACATTGGACCCTCTAACATTTCTATACTTTTATACTTTCTCTATAACTATATATTTTAATTTAATGGAATAACATTATACCTCTAGAATAGAAATGAACAGCTTGACTTATTTGTATGTTGGATTTCTATCTATCTATCTATCTATCTATCTATCTATCTATCTATCTATCTATCTATCTATCTATCTATCTATCTATCTATCTATCTATCTATCTATCTGTCTATCTATCTGTCTGTCTGTCTGTCTGCCTATCTATCTATCTATCTATCTATCTATCTATCTATCTATCTATCTATCTGTCTGTCTGTCTGTCTGTCTGTCTGTCTATTTATTTATAGTGCATTTATTTATTTAAATATACATTTAGTTATCTATTTATCTATTTATTTGTTTATCTATCTATTTGTTTCTTTATTTATTTTTATTTATACTTTGCATTTATATATGTATTTATTTAATACATTTTTATTCACGTTAATAATTTTTTGTTTTTGGTTTGCACTTATCTATTTACAGTTTTTCTCAGTCGCTTTGGTGCATTTCTCACATCACTATTTACATTTGCACAACAGATAATGCAGTTCTCAAAAAAATTTGTACAAACTGCAAAACCTAGTTGATAAGCTGCAAAAGTGTGTCACTTGCTCAAAATGGAGAGCTCATTCCTCAAAAGCAAGTATTCACGTCAATGAAAGTGTCAGTGTCATCAAGATGAAAAGTCCTGACACCATCGTTTATGAACAAGATAGTCAAATGGCTTGGTTATGTTTTCATTATGACAGTTTACTCTGTAAATGTTTTCCAATGCAAAAAAGTCAGATCTTGGTGACACTACCTGAAAATGCTCAAGACAGCACTATATACTATTTGCACAGCCATTTGAAAAATACAGTAAAGTTACACAGTCATTACTGTATTTATGAGGTAACTGAGTACAAGACACTGAATATGTATGTTTCACATTTTTACTGCATATGCTCTTTGCAATTCTAATTTGTTCACAGCATTGTGCAAAAGAAAAAAAATCACCCTTATTTCCAACAAACATAAACTCCCTTTGGGTAGAGCTGTGCACAACTGTACACAATACTGCAGTTCATATTGGAACTGAACATACAACATACATAGTGCTGTAATCATTCATGCACATCTAGACGTTCCTCATCAGTGAAAGCTGAGATTCACCTGAGAGAAATTGTTCAATTTAGGAGACATTTTCAGGAGAAAAAAAAAAAAAAAAAGATTTAAAAAAAATGTGTAAAATTTGCTTGACAGATTTTGACAACTAGTTCAACATTTTTGTATGTAATGACTCAAGCAATGAAATGAGGACTATTAGTTTTATATGGAATGACTATTCAGCATTCACAAGTATAGTTCATTTTGACTGACATGACATAAGCAAATGATAATGTTATAAAACAGCAGAGAGTTGTATGAAAGCAATAGATGCATGTCCAAAAGCATTTGCAGTTTGTTGGAAGGAATGAGAAACTGCTACTATGATGTGCACAAATGACTAAATGTTGTGGAGGCTGAACTAACTGTTGTGCAAATGTAAATAGTGATGTGAGAAATGCACCAAAGCGACTGAGAAAAACTGTAATTTATACAACAGAAAGAGTGGATTTTTGGACCCTCTAACTTTTTAATACTTCTCTCTATAACTATATATTTTAATTTAATGGAATAACACTGTACCTGTAGAATGAAAATGAAGAGCTTGACTTGTTCGTGTTTTTATTGTTAATATATTAAGATTAATTAATTTGTTTGTTTGTTTATAATGCATTTAGTTAGCTATGCATTTATTTATTACCATTTATTTATTTATTTACTATGCATTTTTGTGTTTATTGGTCTATGTTTATTTGTTTGTTTAGTATGCATTTATTTAATTTTTATTTACAGTAAATGCATTTTTTGTTTGCATTTAATCTAATTTTATTAAGACATCAGGAAAAGCGGATTTTTGGACCCTCTGATTTTTTTCATACTTCTATTCTTTCTTCATATATTTAAAAAAATCATCACAAAACCTGATGGCTTTCAATTCTCTTTATCTTGTTTTCACTTTGTTGCCTTATTTCTTCTTTTTTTCTGCACAGCTTGAGTCTGTAAAGGTTCCTTCGACAAGCTGTGTGTATGTGTGTGTGTGTGTGTGTGCGTGCGTGTGCGTGTGCGTGTGTGTGTGTGTGTGTGTGTGTGTGTGTGTGTGTGTGTGTGTGTGTGTGTGTGTGCGTGCGTGTGCGTGTGCGTGTGTGTGTGTGTGTGTGTGTGTGTGTGTGTGTGTGTGTGTGTGTGTGTGTGTGTCATCTGCTGTGAAGACTTTCCCTGTATATAGATTGAGTGACAGAAGGGAAAAGAGAGAGAGAAATTGTAAGACACAATGGGTAGTAGCAGCAGAAGAAGTGATGGAGATATAAAAAGAGGAAAAGAAAGACAGCAAAGGAATCAGAAAGAGAGAAAGTGACAGCGATAAAAATAAAAGAGAGGGACGTGACAGGGAAAGTGGGACGAACGAGGGAGGGCTGACATGGAGACAGACACATAGAGAGAGATCTGGAGTGTGAGCTGTGTGGGATTGTGGGAAGGCCACAGGGATTCTGTTCATTAGGATGGGAACTGATGAGTTGATTACAGATGATCAGATGAGTTTGTTTCTCGTCTTCCTGGAGGAGGTTCAGTTAAACCACCGTTCTTCACACACACGTTCATTCCCTGCCGGATCTCTCTTGACACATGCTAATAGGGTTTGACCTTAATGGGCCAGAACACGATCTCTGCTCCAGCTTGTGTATTCCTGCTGTGTGTTGCAGTGGCGGACCTCAGACACCAGAGGGCAGGAACACTGCAGTCTTGCACTCAACTGAGATTGGCAAGAGCAAACAGGAAAACAAGCCCAAGTCAAACTGTAAAATCAAGAAGAAACTCTAGACCTGCAGCATTTAGAGAATGGCGGATTCTTCAAAATCAGTATTTCCTCTTACATCTGTGTCAAGCTGAAATGCCAGGCTGTTCTTCAGTGAGAGAAGGGGAAAATACTCTCATCACTTCATCTAAAACTAGTTTAAACAGCATTTTCTCCTGTCTAAAAAAAACAATAATGTAGGCTATAACTATAGTGCATAACAGTTCATAAATTAATTTTAAGGCACAAATGAACATCAACAAATGCATTTATTTATTTATTTATGGGTTTATTTATGCATATATTTAATTGTTTATTCAGATCAACTGTAGTTTTAAGATTTTGCAAATGAATACATATAAACAGCAGGGTTAAATCAATGAAAAATGGTTTTGCATTATTCAAGTTTGTGCCGCATAAGTACATGTGCAAAAAGTTAAAACAATAACACTTAATCTTTAACCAGTTTAAACAGCATTTTTCATCATCTTGTTTTTTTTTCATGTAACTATTATACATTACAGTTCATGTGACCTCATAATAATTGAGAAGTCACAAATGAACATTAAAAAAAAAAGTAAAAGTTATGAACAGTACACCTGAAAATTACACTTGAGCTTGTATAGTATATGGTCCAAAAATATGGGATCACATTTATTTTTATTTTATTTTTGTTATTATAATATTTGTATTATTATTATTATTATTATTATTATTATTATTCATAATATTTTTTAATTTTATTTATATATATATAATTTTATTTATTTATTTTTAAATACAAACAGCAAAGTTAAATGAATGCAAACTGAATCATGGGGTTTTGCATTGGTGGAGTTCATGTAGCTTAGGTACAGTTCACCTAAAACCTCAAAAACACAGTACTCTCTACTTCACTATAAATACATAACACTGACGCCCTCAGTAAGAGCCCGGCTCATACTCAAGCCTCTCAGCGTCACTGGTTTGTGTTGTGGTCACTGGTTTGTGTTGTGGTCACTGGTGATGTGGTCACTGGTTTGTGTTGTGGTCACTGGTGATGTGGTCTCTGGTTTGTGTTGTGGTCACTGGTTTGTGTTGTGGTCACTGGTGATGTGGTCTCTGGTTTGTGTTGTGGTCACTGGTGATGTGGTCACTGGTTTGTGTTGTGGTCACTGGTGATGTGGTCACTGGTTTGTGTTGTGGTCACTGGTGATGTGGTCTCTGGTTTGTGTTGTGGTCACTGGTGATGTGGTCTCTGGTTTGTGTTGTGGTCACTGGTGATGTGGTCTCTGGTTTGTGTTGTGGTCACTGGTGATGTGGTCTCTGGTTTGTGTTGTGGTCACTGGTGATGTGGTCACTGGTTTGTGTTGTGGTCACTGGTGATGTGGTCTCTGGTTTGTGTTGTGGTCACTGGTGATGTGGTCACTGGTTTGTGTTGTGGTCACTGGTGATGTGGTCACTGGTTTGTGTTGTGGTCACTGGTGATGTGGTCTCTGGTTTGTGTTGTGGTCACTGGTGATGTGGTCACTGGTTTGTGTTGTGGTCACTGGTGATGTGGTCTCTGGTTTGTGTTGTGGTCACTGGTGATGTGGTCACTGGTTTGTGTTGTGGTCACTGGTGATGTGGTCTCTGGTTTGTGTTGTGGTCACTGGTGATGTGGTCACTGGTTTGTGTTGTGGTCACTGGTGATGTGGTCTCTGGTTTGTGTTGTGGTCACTGGTGTTGTGGTCTCTGGTTTGTGTTGTGGTCACTGGTTGTGGTCACTGGTTTATGTTGTGGTCACTGGTTTGTGTTGTGGTCACTGGTTGTGGTCACTGGTTTGTGTTGTGGTCACTGGTTGTGGCCACTGGTTTGTGTTGTGGTCACTGGTTGTGGCTACTGGTTTGTGTTGTGGTCACTGGTTGTGGTCACTGGTTTGGGTTGTGGTCACTGGTTTGAGTTGTGGTTTGTGTTGTTCACAGGTTCCTGAGCCTCACAGAAGCGCTCTGACACACACAGAAACTGGGCCACGATGTCACTTCCTCCAGGCCTCGGTTCCTCTTTCCTCTCTCCACTAAACTGTGCCTCAGTTCTTCCACTCGCCCTGCAGAACAATGTCCATGTTCTCCTCTGTCAGCTTTGGCCCATTTATCCATCGTTTTGCTTCATTATAACCCCAGTATCCGAGGCTGGCACACACTTCAGAGGAACACGACTGAGGGCATCGTGCCAACTGGAGCAAACCCACATTAATGCTGAACGCTCAGCTCTAATGCGAGCCGCTAATGAGTTTGCTAAAGGATTAATGCTTTGTCTACACTAAAAGAACCTCTTGATTTATTCGTCTTACCTTAGGTTTGGATTGAGGTTCGCTTTCAGGGTTTTCCTTAACTGTTTTTCCCATATTGTAGCAGCTCCATTTCCCGAAAGCATCCTTAGCCAACTAAGGTCGCAAGTTCTGTCGTTATCATCATAGTTTAACGAGTCGGTGTTTCCCGAAACCATCATTCCAACGAACATTCGCAAACAGCATCGCAGAGTTGTGTGTTTGAGCGACAGATCTCGACCTGTGGTTAGAAGAAGAGTTTCATGTTTGCATGACATGTGGACTCAATAAATCCTGATCTTGAGCAAAATAAACAAGCTGACATTCAGTACAACCTGTGTCTTTATTTCAGAATACATACAAATGTAATTTACGTCTTTTAGTTTGTCAAGCATCGTTTTTTAAAGAGTGTGCATATGTGCTCTACTATGTAAGAACGAGTCTATGATTGAATCTGCAAATAATGCAAAATAACTGAGAAAAATGACAAATAGTCCTCAGATGCCATGTCTGTAATTTATTTATTATGTTAGCAAAAAACTAGCATTAATTAGATATCAAACAGATTCATTATAAGTAGTCATTACTCCAACACCTGTGTGACATCATTAACCAACGTGATTGAACGACCAATTTGTGACAATACGGTTTTGGGAAACAGTCGTGACTAGAGCTGGTTGATTTCTAGCTACGATGTATCGTACTATAGTAGTGAAGCAGCGAGTTACGTCACTGTATGGGAAACACACCCCTGTTTGCTTCCTGTCTCTATGAAGCCCCTCCTTCTGAAAAGCACACTCTGATTGGTCGGCTGGATCAGTGTGTTGTGATTGGTCGAGCGCTTCGAGTGTGTTTGGGAAATGTCCCATCTCTTCCCATAACCGCCAGTTTCAACACACTACTAACTCATTCAACCAGGCCCCGCCCCTTTATTCTGCTTATGAATTATTATAATGAGGAATATTGTGACGTGTTCGTTCCTGGAAGAAACTCAAGACTACAATGGAGGCGTTTCAGGAGTTCAGAAACACTGACACTGATATAGAGAAGAACTTCAGCTTCTTCATCCTCAAACTGCAACATTACACACTAAAAGTTGAAAATGTAAGAAAGGCATGTTTAAAGGTCCTGTTTAACATTGAAAATATGACTTCACCTTCAAGAAAGTCAAAAGCAAACTCTTCAACTTGAAGTCATAGTTTCTCACATTATTTCCCAAGTGAAAAGATCTTTTCAAGAACAATAATTCTGCTGGCTTATAAAATCAAATCCTCATGGCTTGATCTCTGTGGATTCCTGGCCTCCTTCTTCTCTGTCGTTCACAATCAATCCGCGACATTCCCGAGCCAGAGCTTGATATGAGAGTCAGATGTACAGTCATGTGTATGTATGTGAGAGAGAGAATGGAGGAGTCCTGACTTCATCGATCCCCTGATCATTAGCGTCGGCACTAAAAAACAACTACAGAGACTTCCCAGAATGTTCCCGTTTCAGTTGGGTTGATATTTGGAAACCCAAAAATAATGTTTTAGGAACATTCTCTGTAGATTATTTTTGTTATTGTGTTGCATTGCATCATAATGTTGCTCAGGTGTTGCTCTCTCAGCCCAGGTGTACGAGTTCTCAAGATTTATTAACTTTTGTCTCTGATTTCTCCTTAAAGTCACCATGAAATCAAAATGGACAATTCTAGTTTTTTATGTAATATTGCAGTGTTTATAATTGATTTATCGCTGCACATCATTATTGTTGTGAATGAAAGTTCCTGGTAATCTTGAATCAGAATTACAGCAGCATCTCTTCTCTTCTCTGATGACGAGGGCGGGGCAACCTGTCACTCACATGAGATCAGCCAATAGCAAACCACAACCATCCAACCAGCCAATCAACTCCCCACGAACAAAATCAAGCCCCACCTACATTTGATTTCAGAAGTGTTTCACTCGGATATACGGCACAAAAGAGAAGAAAAGACATGACAATAAAATGAGATGATTACTGGCATACTATCAGAATATGGGGCGATGAAATGAATGTGAAGTTCATCATGAGATTTAAAGCAAATTTGAGCTCTAGAAGAGTTTTTTATCTTGTTGTTCTGGGTGTTTTTCAAGCACGATACCGAACTCTCCTCTCACTCTCATTGCTGTCTAGCGGAAACAACTGAGATTTTGAAGAGACGGAGGTGATTTTTCTTTCCTGCGAGGTTGTAGTCCACACGGTTTCAGTGTTTAATTTATCAAATGAACATCAATAAAGCGTGTAGCAGTGACTGCTGGCAGTGAATGTGTTTTGCTGGTAATGAACTCTAGTGGGACTCTGAGTCTGAGATTGATTGCATCTTTAAAACGGACACATGCTGACCAAGCTTTGTGGCATTTGCTGATTGACAGCATAGCATGTGGTGTGGTGTGGTGTAATAAGGTGATTTTTTCAAGCGAACAGCTTGCGATATCCAGCACATTGGTAACCGGCCAGAACGAGGGGCAAACGCTGCCAGATCGGGCTTTTCCTTCACAGGCAAAACTGCAGGTATGAGGACAGTGTCATTTTAGTATCATTTCTATAGGCCTAAAAATAAAGTTCTTTATTGGCATTGATGGTTCCATGAAGAACCTTTAACATCAATGCAAACTTTCCAGGTTATTTTAAGAGCGGTTCACTGAAAGGATCTTTTGGGGAATCAACATTTTCGCATGGATACAAGTAATTTGGAGTCAATTTGTCAATACAATTTGTGGAGTCAATACAAGTCAATTTGTAAAGAAAGACTACGTGCCTGCACACATATTCAAGTCAAGTCAAGTCATCTTCATTTATACAGCGCTTTTAACAATGTAGATTGTTTCAGAACAGCTTTACAGTGATAACAGGAGATTACAGTAACAGAGATTGTTTAGGCTTTACAGCAGATCTAGAATAAAGTTATTGTCCAGATAAAGTTAGTTTGATTGATTCACTTCCGTCGCAACGATCATTAGTTATTAACTTAGGGGCCGCTAACACGACACCGTTCTAACTGAAAACTCTTAAGTTCTTTCTGCGCAAACTTTAAAAAACGCGAACCCGTGAGAACGCTGATGGCATGCACATGTGTGTTACGAGTTCAGACTGTAGGTATGCGCGTTTGGATATATGTGCGCAGGCGTGTAGTCCTTCCCTGCAAACCAGCACTCAACAAACCACTTGTCTGGCCTTAAAATTAATAATACAGAATTTTTATCGCTTCCGCGTGGCCACGCAAACCGGAATTAGCCCGACAACGTTTTATCTGTAGAGAGGTAAAGGGAGGGGAAGGAGGCCTTCACAGAGGAGAGACTAGTGGACACTTCAGGCCTGCGCTGTCGTCATGTTCAGGCACAGGTCCTTCATCAGATCTGGATACGGCCTGGATCCGGCAGACTGCGGTAAACCTCGGGATAAACAGAGAGACTGATATTAGCGTAGATGCCATTCTTCATATGATGTAACGAGTACATCAGGATTTATGGGAAGTGTTCCCGGTTCCAGCTGACCTAATCTATGCAGCCTAACATTGAATTATAGAAGTCTATAATGTGTTATGTGAATGCTAGGTCAAAGAGATGTGTCTTTAGTCTAGCTTTGAACTGACAGAGTGTGTCTGCTTCCCGGGCAATGTTAGGAAGACTGTTCATTCATATCTATAGACTAAACACATAATATGCATGTGCACGCCATCACCGTTTTCACAGATTCATGTTTTTGAAGTTTACATGGAGATGATAAAGTTTTTAAAAAAATTCTAAACTTGCGCCTTGAAACCTGTTTCATTGTTTGCGTTCTCAAGCCGCCAAACACTGTTGTTCTGCAAATGAACGGCCATTAAAAGTTTCTGTTTTCAGTTAGAACGGTGTCGTGTTAGCGGCCCCTAAGTTAATAACTAATGATCTTTGCAATGGAAGTGAATCAATCAAAACTAACTTTATCTGGACAATAACTTTGTTCTAGAGCTGCTGTAAAGCCTAAACTGTTACTGTAATCTCCTATTATCACTGTGAAGCTGCTCTGAAACAATCTGTATTGTTAAAAGCGCTGTATAAATGAAGTTGACTTGACTATTATGCTTCAAGAAATGCAAATGCCATGGTTTTAGTTTTAATTAAAATTCAATTCAATTCAAAAGCGAGCCTGTATGCCGTGCGCCAGGTGTGTTCAGTTGATTAGTTCAGCCCTGTAAAGGTGTTGAACTGTCGAGACATCAGACACGTGTAAGTGAATCTCGATTTATCTGTGTCTCTCTCTGTCCTGAAATAGAAGTGCATCTGTTGACATTCACGACGCTCGCATGGCATCCCCTTCGCCCCGTGTTTTAATCAGGCGGTCACCGGGCAACACAAACACTGTTATCATCCCGGCCGGAAAAGGAGTCGAGGATCGCTCGACAGCTGCCCGTAACGGTGAAGAAACACGACACACATCTATCCCGGGCTGAAGATGACCCGAGATTACAGGAGAGATGCCTCAGCCACACGCCAGTGAAGCGGAAGTCAACATTGCAGACAGTGTTTTAAAAAACTGAGCTGTTGTTGAAAAGTAAGCTGTTTTTAAACCATTTTAATACACTGTATTTGTAGAAACATACAGTATGACATTTAAATTCAGTTTAATGCTCTGTTAATTAGGCCTCGTTCCTCGAATTATTTATTTATGTGTTCTGCTGTGAACGAGAGATAAACATGTAAAAGAATGGCAAAATGTTGTCTATTTTTTAAGTATTTATTTATTAATGTGCCTCATGCAGAGGTTCTGAGAAACTAAATGAGATCCGCTCAGGATCAGTCATGTCCATGTTAGAGTAAAATGTAAAAATAAGAGACCTCTGGGACAAAGATCTGTTCTGTCCTGTGCATAATATATTGTATATTTTGGATGATAATGCTTTTAGAAACCAAAATGAGTGTAGTGCAATCTTGCACAAAACACAATGCACTTTACAAAGCAAACAAAAGTTAAAACCACAGTTGAAAGCATTAGCCGCAACACGACGGAAATCCTCCAGATCACAAAGGAGCCGTGTAAAACTGGAAAATCAAACAATAGATTATGCATTTGAATGTTTTAGAAACAAAGTCAACCTGAAACAGAAGTTGCAATCATCTTTTCTTCTCCATTGTGACATATATCCGAGTGAAACGCTTCTGGAACAAGAACAAATGTGGGCGGGGCTTGATTGTGTCCGTGGGGAATTTATTGGATGGCTGTGGTTTGCTATTGGCTGATCTCATGTGAGTGACAGGTTGCCCCGCCCTCGTCATCAGAGAAGAGAAGAGATGCTGCTGTTATTCTCATTCAAGATTACCAGGAACATGAATTTAAAAAAATAATGATGTGCAGCGATAAATCATTTAGAATAAACACTGCAATATTCACTAAAAAATAAAAGAATTGTCAATTTTGATTTCACATTGAATTTAAGTTCTAGTACTAAATACATTATGCATTTTCAATCTACTGTCCTGTTGAAAACACAGGAGCATCTCTCTCTCTCTCTCTCTCTCTCTCTCTCTCTCTCTCTCTCTCTCTCTCTCTCTCTCTCTCTCTCTCTCTCTCTCTCTCTCTCTCTCTCTCTCTCTCTCTCTCTCTCTCTCTCTCTCTCTCTCTCTCTCTCTCTCTCTCTCTCTCTCTCTCTCTCTCTCTCTCTCTCTCTCTCTCTCTCTCTCTCTCTCTCTCTCTCTCTCTCTCTCTCTCTCTCTCTCTCTCTCTCTCTCTCTCTCTCTCTCTCTCTGAGCTGAAGTTTCCAAATCCACAACACACATTTCCTCTAACTGAGACATATTGTGATTTCTTTTTTCCTTTCATTTTTTCCATTGCGTCAGAAATCTGGAGTGCATAGTTCCTGTTGGAGGAATGCAGAGTCTTTATCTGGCTCTTAAATACTGTGTTTATTTCTCCAAGTAACAGGGCCGTACACACACACGCACAGATTCATCTCCTCCGAACAAACGAGAAGAGTGATGAGCGCTTTCTAAACAGCGTGATTTAAAAGTTGGGAATGCTTTTCAAAATGACCAAACAAATAATTGAGATTTTCCCTGTGACAGGAACCAGAGGCATATTTGCGTCCCAGCATGAATGATTGTGTACAGATCCCCATTCAGTGTGTTAATGTAGGGCAGTGTGTGTGAAACACATGCCTCTATGTGTTTAGAAGTCCTAAAATATACTCTCTACACAACTATGTGAACGCTAACTGTATAGTTGTGCAAGCTTTTGTGTTTTGTGTGAAAGAACATTTCTTCATGCACTGCAGCAACATATAACAAATAATGATAAATGCAAAATATAAAAATATCTATAAATCTTGTCTTCGATAAAAGGCACATGTCTTCAAGTGATACGAATTTTGCAGGTTAAAGGTCACCAAACTTGAACTTTGAATCTCAGTAATATAGTAATGCATACAGTGTAAATGGAAGTCAATGGAATGCAAAAGGTAGTGTGATTGTCCCTTTAATTGATAACACAACGCAAGTCTGCAGTGTCGCCACAAGGGGTGCTGTAGTGCACATTACTCACACACAAACTCTCTTCTTCTGTAGTGTCTTCAGGTCAAATACTGTCATGGTGGAGCAACAGTTTTGAGAGAATATGAATGAGTAAATTAGTCAAAGTTAGTTAGCATGTTTATAGTGAGTTACTAGGGATGCACCGATCATGATATTGTATGGCTGATTTTTTTTTTTTTTTTACAAGCAAATGGGCCGATTCAGATACTGGTTGCCAAATATTCAAATAATAATATTTTTCTTTAAGCAAATTTAAATTTGTTGTTTACTTGCTCTATTACAGGCCACACTGGCCTTAAACTAACGAAACAATCATGACAGCAGTGAGTAAGCAGCCGTTCAGAAAGGTAATTTATAGCAAAACATAAAGCGTTAATTCAATCTTAAACTGATTCATCAAAGCTACACTGTGTAGGATTTTCTCCCATCTAGCGGTGAAATTGTTTATGACTACCAACTGAATATTACTTTCTAGCCCCTCCCGTTCCGAGGGCGTTTTAACTCTGCCGGCAGTCGCGAGTAATCTCCCCCTCGCATTCGTCACTGTGCCACTGCGTGTAAAAACGCGAAAGGCGAAGCTTGAATTTCCAGGTATGACCTTCTTTGGCTAATGTATTTTCAAGATGGAGTCGCAACATGGCTGCCGCCATTCGAGTGACTCGCTCGTATGTATTCTAAATGGCAGATTCGACGCTTACGAGAATTCTTGATTAGTTGGTAGAAGTAATTACACATTGATGAGCACATATCATTTTGAAAGAACAAAGTGTTTTTTTCTTCCTGTCTCTATGAAGCCCCTCCTTCTGAAAAG
Organism: Scardinius erythrophthalmus; assembly: GCF_964197995.2. Lineage (NCBI taxonomy): Eukaryota > Metazoa > Chordata > Actinopteri > Cypriniformes > Leuciscidae > Scardinius > Scardinius erythrophthalmus. The sequence goes on from NC_138228.1 coordinate 47,214,522, forward strand.
CACACTGTGCTCTGATTGGTCAGCTGGATCAGTGTGTTGTGATTGGTCGAGCGCTTCGAGTGTGTTGCCCCGCCTCTTACCATAACTGCCAGTTTAACACACTACTAACTAACTCAACCAGGCTTTTCTGCAAAGATGAGCTTAGTTTTGGCCTGATTTTGTTGACATCACACCAGTTCGTTCTTCGTTTGTTTGTCCGTTCTCTTGAAATACACCTGGGCCTGTTTAAGTGTCCGACAACAAAACATGAGCACATCCTTCAGCAAGCGCTGACTGAGCCCAACATAAAAATTCCCAGTGCTCCCAGTGACCTAACAGGTCAGTCTCTGTAAATGTCTTGTGGAGTCAGTGACCCTGCAGCTGTTGGGGGTTTTAGTGGGTCAAGAGAGTGTGTGATGATCCTCTTCTCTGGGATCCTACATCACACTCGAGGCATGCCAGGACACACACACACACACGGGAGACACGTCACGGCTGGAATTACATGTTGATTGCTTGTTTGCAGCAAGTCTTAACAACCAGTTCTGTCAACACACGAGGTGTTTTACCTGCTCTGGTCATGTAGATGAACGTGTAGAAACTGATGCGAGAAACATTACCGTGAGCTGATATCATGCAAAAACACTCCTGAGTGTCATGGCCTTATGAGGAGTGAGAGATGTGCTACACACACACACTTGTACGAACACACCATTTTCTGACTCGGGATCGGGAATTATGACGTTCTGTTCTAAATCTGTGTAATATTGGAGAAGACTGAAATAAAGGCCTGGTGGGTGGCGGATGAAGTCTGCGTGTTTGGCCAAGGCATGTGAAGATGTGCCGAGGTTATCTCACTGAGGAAGAATGTGTGATTTATTCCCCTTCCACTCTTTTCTTCCCACATCTCCGGCATCAGAGGAATGAACCGGATCATCCCACCTGAAGACTCCTGCTTTAAGATAAACGGGTTATATTTGCAGTGCAATGAACTAATAGATCTGCACATGTTTGATCTCTGCTCTCTTTTGGAAAAAGCATACGACTAGTTCTTCTGTACTGAAACTACACACATCTAAATTTTATGTGACCATTTTACTGTATTTGTCAAGTGCTGTACATGACAGAGTGCATCACATGCATTCAACAATGATTCTGATATTTGATACAGCATATTTTTATTTTATTATGATATTTTGACACCCTAGCAACCGCATAGCAACACCATAGCAACCACCCAGAATACCATAGCAACCACCTAGCAACCACCCAGAACACCTTAGCAACCGTGCCCAATTTTGCCACTGCAAGCATTCTAGTTATAAAATACAATTGAATACAAATAGGCTACAATACAAATAAAGTGAATTTAGGCATCACAACATTATAATGTATTGCATGGAAATTGATATTCATTTTGAGATTTGATTTAGGTTACATGTATGCATTTTTAATAATTGGATGTTAATTATGTTGTCATTTATAGCTCGTGTGATTAGCTCACAAAAACTGCCCAAGCAAAGATGGCAGCGCACAGATCACATGCTTCATAAACGCATCTGCATCTTTAATAACTCTCTGCTGGATATCTGATGTCTTTGTTTGAAGCGTGTATTTCTGCTTATACACTCATTCTACTAAAAATGTGTTCAGCATGGACTGAGGAATATAGTAAGCTAGTTTTCCATTCCGAACACAGATCCAGATTCTCCAGGACTCCAGCAGTTGCTAGGAAGACTGTGTGTGTGTGTGTGTGTGTGTGTGTGTGTGTGTGTGATGTTGGTCTACTGCCATCTAGTGCTGGTTATGAGTCTTACATTCAGTTTTGGAAGGGAAAAAAACTATTCACGTGACAATTTTTTATTATTGTCCTCTGTTGCTGGGCAGCGTGTGTGTGTGTGTGTGTGTGTGTGTGTGTGTGTGTGTGTGTGTGTGTGTGTGTGTGTGTGTGTGTGCGTGTGTGTGTGTGCGTGTGAATTAGCACCTGTGTTCCCTCAAGTCTGCACCGCACATATTCAGGTAATTATCATATTTCTCATTTTTAGAAGTGTGGATCAGTTTATAATTACATGCAAAAGCGTGTGTGTGTGTGTGTGTGTGTGTGTGTGTGTGTGTGTGTGTGTGTGTGTGTGTGTGTGTGTGTGTGTATAGGGGCTACATTAATATCCCTGCAGTCATCCAGCAGTCAGTGTCATTGTTCTGCATTAAAGATGTAGTATTCTCCCTCAACACTGAAACACCGTACAGAAATAGCTACCTTGCTCACAGCACTATTTACAGCACTGCAGTCATACACACAACTTTGGACAAACAGAAACGTGCAGGCCGGTCAGCGAAAAGCCCCTCAATTAAAACTGGTACATGAACCCGTCGGGTCCTAATTTGCCGTCTCGAGTTTCACTGATCTGGCAACCTGTGCAACCTTGAGAAATGTCACTGCACCATTGCAGCCAACAAAGAGAAGTGGACGGAGAAAAGCTGAACCCGCACCTTGTTTTATAACAAACAAACAACACTTATCTGTATTATTCTATTCTATTCTATTCTATTCTATTCTATTCTATTCTATTCTATTCTATTCTATTCTATTCTATTCTAATCCAATCTATTCTATTCTAATCTAATCTAATCCAATCTATTCTATTATATTATATTCTAATCCAATCTATTCTATTCTATTCTATTCTAATCTAATCCAATCTATTCTATTCTATTATATTCTAATATAATATAGTCTATTGTATTCTATTGTATTCTAATCTAATCTAATCTAATCTATTCTAATATATTCTAATCTATTCTATTCTATTCTAATCTAATCCAATCCAATCCAATCCAATCCAATCTATTCTAATCTAATCTAATCTAATCTAATCTAATCTAATCTAATCTAATCTAATATAATCTTTTCTATTCTATTCTATTCTAATCTAATCTAATCCAATGTATTCTATTCTATTCTATTCTATTCTATTCTATTCTAATCTAATCCAATGT
>NC_138228.1:47219997-47284997 GCF_964197995.2 Scardinius erythrophthalmus
ACGAGAGGAAAGAGCGCGCGGCCGCTGAAACACAAAGGAGTCTCTGATATCAGTGTGTCAGTGCTCATCCGAGCTCGGCTGGATTGTGCAGAGTTCCTGCAGGTTTCCGTGTGTCGTGGATGCCCTGCTGATCCTCCTCCACTGACAGACATGCACGAGAGCGAGATGAGGCTGAAGATGCGCGTCAGGCGCATTAAAGAAGGGCGAGATCTGAGAGGTGAGCTGGAGAGTGTGTGTGTGTGTGCTTGGAGAGTGTGTGTGCTTGGGATTTAGATAAACAGTAAGATTTTGCATGCACCTTTTTCGTTATTTGTGATTCATCTGCCTTGAATTTGTACTTTTCCACTCTGTTAGTGTAGTTATGGGAGTGTATGAGAATGCATCATGTGGTTTTCAGTGTGTGTGCATATGTGTGTGTGTGTGTGTGTGTGTGTGTGTGCAAGTGTGTCTCCCGTTCGCTTCATCTTATTGCATCTCAGTGACCTCATCCTCCTCCTTATGTTTGGACATCGATGACAAGCCGTCATGAGTTTCGATCTTCGACTTAATTTAAATACATGACCATTCATTGAGTGAATGCAAACAGGAGGTTATTTTCCAAGGAATATATATATATATATTATATTCCTTGGGAAATTACCTCCTGTTTGCATTCACTTACAGTTAAATAAATAAATCAATTATAAAGTAAAAACATAATATAACAATACTTATTTTAATAAATAAATAATATTATATTATAAATATTAATTATTTATTCTTAAAATTAAATATTTATAAAAACATTATTTATGACAAAAATAATTATACATATTAAAAATTTAAATAAAATAATTATAAATACATGATAAATGTCTAGAATATTACATCAAATATTTAAATAAAGAAAAACATAACACATGATTTGAGTATTTGTTTTACTTCACATGTAACCATTTTGTTTACATATAAGAGGAGACAAACTTTGTCTTTTTTTAGGTCTCTCACTGATATTTTATTAATATTAATATTTGTTAGTATTTGAAAAAAAAAAAAGTGTGTCTTGCATGTGTGTTATTTGATGAACTCTGCTTTGTTGCAACTCTCCCTCTCTCTCACGTTTCTTATTCGGAGTGTGCCAACACATCGCAGGTGAAGATTTGAACTATTTCAGCAGATTGTAATTGCCTTCAATCTATCATGCGCTGACATCAACAGCAGGAATATGGAAACCTGATGGCTGCGAGATTTGAAATATGACATTGTGTCATTCCATAAATCTCAATGTGCCTGGACTTGCTGCAGTATCACATTTAGCATGCTTTCTGTAAGCTCCTGCTAAGCAAGGCCCTAAATACTACAGATCTCTATTTAGCCCTCACACACTCTCTCTCTCACACACACACACACACACACACACACACACACACACACATATTCTGGCAGATAATGCACATGTGATTTAATTTCAAACAGCTTGGTTTGAATACCTTTTGAGTGTTTATTAAAAAATAATACAATCTGCACAAAGCCAATCAATCACCCTCTCTGCAAGTCTGGCGTGTTTTACTCACGCTTTGAGTTTTCCATGAGGATATTTCGGGAGACTGATATCACTGAGATCTCCAGAGGGGGGATCTGTGCTGCTTTTCCCTAAATCCAAATTCAGAAGCTGTAATATTTGTGGTCACTTGAGCTGAATAACGACACCATTGTCTGCCGCTTTACCACTGAATCTCTTTCATAATTGACGATTTCTGCAACACTGACACTGATATGTTCCTGTTTATTACTGTGAATCTGGATTATATAATTAGTGCTACATTAATGTGACTTGTCTATTTCAAACCGGATGTTCAGGAAAACCAAAACATATTTTTGTGGAAGTCACCACTAAGTTTATGCAAAACAAAATGTATAATTTGTTCACACTGCAGTAAAATCAATACTGAAGTGATTTTGATGTCAGCGAGCCTCGTGTGATGATGGGTTTGCTCCTCCCGTCTGTCCGACGGCCTCAGGACTCGCTGACATCATGCATTAGGAATGTCAGCCGACCAGGTCCGCACTAACTCAGTTCATGTCTGCGTCTCTGTCCTCTCGCTGGTGTGTGCATGAGCTGAGACTGGAGACCTGTGGGCTGTGGTGTCATGAAGCAAGCTAATCAGTGCTGGATGTTAACCCTCGTGTCAGAGCATGTTCACCTCGCCTGGTGCCAGAGCACAGCGAGCTAGTCAAAACTTCTGGAGTGCATGTGTGTGTGTGTGTTTGTGTGTGTGCATGTTTTTCTATCCCGGTGGGGACTTAACCCTGAATGCACACACACTCATGGCGACTCGTGTCACTGTGGACAACAAGCTTATAAATCATACAGAATAAATTTTTTGGAAAATGTAAAATTGCAGAAATTAATGCGTGATGGGTAGGTTTAGGGGTTGGGTTAGTGTGTGTGTGTGTGTGTGTGTGTGTGTGTGATGGGTAGATTTAGGGGTCGGGTTAATGTGTGTGTGTGTGTGTGTGTGATGGGTAGGTTTAGAGGTCGGGTTAGTGGTTATTGTAAGAGGACAGAATATGCAGTTTGGACAGTGTAAAAACCATTACGTCTATGGCGAGTGTGTGTGTGTGTGTGTGTGTGTGTGTGTGTGTGTGTGTGTGTGTGTGTGTGTGAAGAGACGGCCTGTTGGCCACCCGCTTGTTGAGCGATGATGTCATCCTGCTTGGCGGTTGCTTTTAATAGCTGGAAACAGGCAGGCCTTGATCTGGGCCTTAAAGGAACAGGCACTCTTTTAAACAAAGCACTTTGCTGATTTGCATATTCAGTTATTTTCTATATAATCTTCACCCCGAGTGAGTATTTACTCAGAAACTTCCTGGTAGCTTGTTAAACTCTTAGCATGAGGTTACACCGGTGTAATTTGAGTATCACTGGCACTTTTCTTCCGTGACAAGCCGGGTGCTGATGTCATGTGTGACTCATGTGAAAGGGTTTTTCAAACGGGTCTGTTTGGTTTGACTCACACAGCAGATCTAATGGCTGAATGATGTCATGCGAACATACGCTGAAAAGTCCAGAACTCTTTATCTTTTGTGAATGAGAGAGTGAACTGGGCTAGTGAATGTGTGAATTGGATGGATGGCAGGGTAAATGAATGGACTGATGGATGAATAAAAAAATGAGAGGTTTGCCTTTGTGTCAACCTTCACACACATACACTTACCGTAGAGACTCTTACTTCATGAGCTCATCTGCTTTTAATCCTTCATATTCAAACATTTGTTGCTATTTAGTTTCTCTAGTCTATTTCATAACTCAGTCATTCTCTCATCTTGACTTGCGTGTGCCTGTGTGTCTCAGACGAACGATCCGGGCGAACTCACACACTCGCTCAGTGACGTCATGGCGTCTGCAGGCTCTTCTCGGAGCGTCCAAGATTAGACGAGCGAGCGCTGGCTCCACACTGGCATTTACAGCTCAACAAGCCACAGTTTCTGTGGAAATAAAAGTCATTTATGTTCATTTGAGGAACTACACAGTCACACTGTGAATTTGAGGTCATCTGTGGCTAAAGCAAATAAAAGAGGCTTCATTCGAAAAATATTGAGGTCATTACATTGGCTTGCCATGTGTGTTACGTACGTGTTTTTTATAGAGTGAACCTGTCTGTCAAGTTGCTTTGGAATGATATTCATTATGATATATTTACAAGGGCTATTCAAAATTTGAAAATAATACAAACTAATTATGGTAGCACTTTATTGTACAGCCCTGTTACCCAAACATATGAACCTACACTCTAAAAAATGCTTTTTAAATGCAATTTTGGGTCGAATATTGACAAACCCAAACGTTGGATTAAAAATGCTATTTAAAACGGGTGGGTTTGTCCATATTTGACCCAAAATTGGGTTAAAACAACCTAGCATTTTTTAAAAAGTGTATTACAGTAATTAATTACAATAACTGGGTAATAACTATAGGCACTAACCCTGAACTAACCTTGACCCCATGTAGTTACCTTATATAACCCAGTATGTTCTTAGGTAAGTACATGCAAGTACAAATACTGTAAAATAAAGTGCAACCAGAATTATTTGTTTATTAATTGTAACTTAGTCTATAATATCACTTTCGGGATATTTTTCACAATAAAAGTGTGTGTGTGTGTGTGTGTGTGTGTGTGTGTGTGTGTGTGTGTGTGTGTGTGTGTGTGTGTGTGTGTGTGCTTCCTCTGAGTTCTGGTTTGGTGTCAGTGTTTCTGTGGCCTGCCTCGTTCCCACTGTGAGGAAGATGAGATCAGTCAGGAAGCAGGAGAGCAGAGAATCAGACACTGACACACAATCTGCCTTGTAAAGTGGCATGTCTCGGCTTTCACCACTCCATTGCTTTTCTCATTTCCTTTTCAGAGAGGGATTTCTCCGCTCTCGCAGCCCAGCAGCAATGTAGACCCGTATTTGTTGGTTACAAAATGGTTTGCTTGAGTGAAAGAGTAAACATTGGTTCAGGGAGTGTAAAAATATACCACAGTATTCTTCATCCTGGTGGAGGGTCATCTACTGTACGCCAAGTGTTCTGGATATGCTTGTGTGGCTTAAGCGGAATTGAAATGGCAGGATATTTCTGCTGCGCCGGAAAGGCTTGTTGGCCCCTGTGGAGTTTGTGTTCGGGGTTCATGTGCAATTCAGTCGGTTAGGATGTTTGGAAAACCCCTTCATTGTACTATTATTGCATTCTTACCGTAGGTGATTGAGTTTACAGCAAACTGTGTGTGTGTGTGTGTGTGTGTAAGAACAATGGGTCTGATTCACTAAAACCTTTTCACAAACAAATCATGAATCATCATGAATCAAATTTTATTCTTAATTTGAAGGAGCAACTGAAATCACATGTATGCAAAAAAATCACATACTAATTTTATACATTTATATTCCATCTTAAATATATTTCATTATTGTGTGGAAAGCCCTTATATGGACATGGTTTGGGCGTGTTTTATGCAACGCCTTTAGAATATTCCAAATTCATTAATTAAGGAAAAAATCCACACACATATCGTGAATTAGGCAGAATTATTTTTCCGTGAGAAGTTACTATAAATACGAATAAGACTCAGTGTACATACACACGAGGGGAGGAATACATATTATGGTTTTGCTATATTGGTTTGCCCTAAATGTGTTTTGCATACTGAGTCAAATACGATGATATTATTCGTCTTAAAACAGTTCTCTTCTTCTCTGTTCCCTTTCAGGTGGCTTTGCAGCTTTCTCCTCTTGTTTCCCTGACCTGTGTGAGAGTAAACCAGCCACTATTGTACCTCTCAGCCTGTCCCAGCCCTGTTTACCTGTGGCCAACATCGGTCCCACCCGGATCCTGCCACACCTGTACCTGGGCTCTCAGAGAGACGTCCTCAATAAGGTTGGTAGACCTAAAAAAAATGATAAATTCTGGGGTTTTCAGAAGAGGAAGTCATCATGATGATTCCTCTTCCTCAACTATGCATGCATAGTTGGGTTTGATTCTATAGCGGTCAACAGAAAACACAGCAAATACAATTTTTGCCTTCCCATTCGCCCCAATAGCAAAAGGAAAAATGGATTATGTGTTTTTATGACTTTACAAAAGAGCAAAAAAGTATGGAGAGACTGATTAAGATGGTCAGAAGAGACAAAGATGTCAGATTTTTCAGTCAGGAAATGCTTTCAGTTTGTGTTGCGCAGACATAACAAATTCATGAGGCATCATCAGATAACCAGGAATAGTTTTCTTCTACCTGGAGGGTGTTTGTGCATACCTTGGAATGATTGAAGTGTATCGCATATCTCATCACTTACTTAGATAACAGGCAAGTGAACGCATTCCAGAAAATACTTTCAATGATATTGGGCTGACTTAAATGTTAGCCCTGTCAAGTTGACACGAAACTCACCACCAAAACATTTTTTCCTGACATATTATCTGTCTAAATATCTCTCATTTACAAAAGCTTCAGCATGCATGACAAACAGAGTCTGATACAGCTGGAATCTGCTCAAGGAAGATGACGGAAACTGTCTGTGGAATTTCTTTGGAATTAGACTGTCGGCTTGAACTTATGCAAAACTTCCATCTTTTAACAGGAACTGATGACTCAGAATGGCATCACATATGTCTTGAATGCCAGCAACACCTGTCCCAAACCCGACTTCATCAGCGACAACCACTTCATGCGCATTCCCGTCAACGACAGCTACTGTGAGAAGCTGCTTCCTTGGCTGGACAAAACCAACGAGTTCATTGGTAAGAATGCCAGACTATATGGTTTGCTGAATGGGCAATGGAGTATTCTAGAAGGCAAATTTGAAGTTAGATCCTCTCAGGTTTGAGGTTTGGTTAACACAAGCCATCTGTGCATCAGCGTTTGAGGGAACTATGAGTAATGGTGGGCGAATGAGAGAAGCTGCTTCCTTGGTTGGACAAAACCAACGAGTTCATTGGTAAGAACCATAGACTGTAAAAAAAATGTGGACGTAGTGTCCGTGACGTCACCCGTAGTCTGGCGGATTAGCTGAGGTGACGTGACGCTAACAGACAGCAGACAAACGGCTAGTAGAGACATCAGCGGCAATCCACCTGTCACTCAAATGGCCACGGCCTTAATTATGCAGATCTTTAAGGCTTAATATAATTTAAATGGATGAGTTATAAAGAAATTCACCCCCCTCACTGTCGTCATGAAGGGCAAAATTAGCTATATAGACCAAAACCACTTTTTTCACCAGGCTGTAAACGTGTTTTTTTATTCTGCTGGAAAGTTGGGCATTTTAACATGGGGGTCTATAGGATTGACTCTCTTTTGGAGCCAGTCTCTAGTGGCCAGTCGATGAACTGCAGTTTCTGAATGGACAATGGAGTATTCTAGAAGGCAAGTTAGAAGTTAGATCCTCTCAGGTTTGAGGTTTGGTTAACACAAGCCATCTGTGCATCAGCATTTGAGGGAGGTATGAGTGATGTCAGCATTTGAGGTGGGCGAATGAGATTACCTCATGCTTTGTGTGCAATTTAACAGTGGAACTGCTTTTGACCAGTTTGCTGTTTCTCTCTATCCACAGACAAAGCCAAGGTGTCAAACTGCAGAGTCATCGTCCATTGCTTGGCTGGCATATCCCGCTCTGCAACCATTGCCATTGCCTATATCATGAAAACTATGGGCCTGTCTTCAGATGATGCCTACAGGTAAAGCTCTTTGGGTGTTCAGATACTCTATGGACAGCCGAAAAGACCAGCGTAGAGGCCTACGGTTGTTCCTGGTCAAGCTGGCGGAACAGCATAGTCTTATTGTTCACCAACCCAAAAATGCAGGCTTAGTAAGCCCATGACGGGGACCAACATAATGTTTGCATCAAATGAAATATGGCATCTAGCAGATGTTGTGTTTTGGATCCAGGTCCTCATTAGGAGATGCTGATATTCTTAACTAGTTTAATTGGTCAGTCATGCTGTTTACCAGTCTATGTCGGTCCACTAGCTAGACCAAGACAATCAGAAATGTAATAACAATCAGGTTCATTAGTTAACATTAGTTGATGTATTAACTAACATGAGCTAACAATGAGCAATACATTTGTTACTGTATTAGTTCATCTTTGTTAATGTTAGTTAATAAACATACAGCTATTTATTGTTTTTTCATGTTAGTTTACAGTGCATTAACTAATGTTAACAAATACAACCTTTGATTTTAATAATGTATTAGTAAATGTTGAAATTTACATTAACTAAGATTAATAAATGCTATAGTAGAAGAATTGTTCATTTTTAGTTCATGTTAACTAATGAACCTTATTGTGTAAAGTGTTACCAATGTTTCTAGACAGGACTTAGGAAACCAGTTGTCGGGTATTAAATTGAATTTTTCACATCTGCCATTCCTGTAGGTTTGTGAAGGACCGTCGGCCATCAATATCTCCAAATTTCAACTTCTTGGGTCAGCTGCTGGAGTTCGAGAGAGGTCTGCAGATGAAGAAGAGTCTGCCTTGTGACCCCATAAGGTTATCGGGGAAGCCGACTGAAGAGTTGGCAGATGTCCGACAGACGGAGAGCGAACACTGTGACCAGAGGAACCCTCAAACTACAGAGATCAGCATAAAGCCTCCGTCGCCAACCTCTCTGCAGAAAGACCTAAGCTCCCTTCACCTGTCCACCGAACGAATCCTTCAAAACAAACGGCTCAAGTGCTCCTTCTCCCTTGACATCAAGTCTGTCTACTCAGAGAGACAAAACCAGCAATCTTCTCCGTCAGACTCTGAAAACATCCCCAAACTCTGCAGACTCGAGAGCCTAAAGACTAGCAACGGAGTATGTCAACACCCTTCGAAGGTAAACCCTACAGACTCGCAGTGTACTAACAAGACAAGAACGATCCAACAAATAGAGAGGTGGGAAAATGGCGGCTTTGAGAGGTTATCCACCACCGCTCTTTCCCTCAATCTGAAGAAGGGAAACTGCGGGCCAAGATCGCAGGATCCCATTCGCGAGACCAACTTGAAGGCGCCTACTTTCCTCAGCTTGCCGTTGGGTTCATCCGCTAATTGGACCACGCACAGAGGCTCGAATCAAGCCAGCACCCCGATCACACCCACGGGTGACTGCCCTTGGTTCTTAGGCACTAATTTGGCACCATCTACTGGGAACCCAATGCACTTTGGCAGTGGTCCTGCTTTCACGGCTTACAGTTGCAGTGGCCAATCTGGCACCTCAAAGCCCGGCGTACGCCGAAGGGACGAAACGCAGGACTTTCAGAACAGCTGGCTGGAGGAAGGGAAAGCGGTCGTCTGCGGTGTATCGCAAGTGGACACGAAGTACAAGCGGCGCAGCTGCCAGATGGAGTTTGAAGAGGGTATTAACACGACACAAAGCAGCGAGGAATTTGGGAAGCTGGGAAAGCAGTCCAGTTTCTCCGGGAGCATGGAGGTCATCGAGGTATCATGACAAAGATGACGATCTAACACGAAGGCAATAACTCCAGATTATTTATGAGTTCTGTTGTTGAAGAGCTTTGCATCTATGAGGGACTGAAGTCTGCCGCCTTTTCAGGCTAGGGTTGAAAGAGGAGAGTTGAGGAAATGTATTAGGAATGACAGGATACACATTGGTTTTGCAGAAAGCAAAGAATACCAGTGTTTTTTTAAAGGAGCTTATAGACATATACATGATATGCACTCACACCAAAGACCTTTTCTGGCATGTCATCCTAAAGTAGACTCAAAATGAAGGAGGATATACTTCTAGCATGACCATACAGAGACACTAAACCTGAAAGAATGAAATGAGTGTGTGTGTGTGTGTGTTTATGCTGGTTTTGATGCAAATTAGGGCAGCCGCACTTAACGGTGACTTCTTACCTTCTGGGGGAACTGTTTGTATGCCCAACTTTGAGAAGATGTAATTGCTGTGCGACATTTATTTTTTGTCATTGCCCAATGTTCTATTTAGCTAGAAATTGAGTAAAGAGGGGCACATGCATTCAATGATGTCACTATTCAGTATTATACATTTTATCCACGATGTAATAAAAGAGTGAAAATATGAAGTGTATGTTAAACTGGGGTTCTCCCAGATCTACTACTGTGCACTGAGCATGCTCAGAACGGCTGGCTACCTACAGACTGACAAGCTGCTTCCGGCAGCACTATGTACTAAACTGTAAATCTAGACAATTTGCATATATGTGTAAAAGAATATTTCATTTTAATGGTCTATTTAAAGTTTCATGCAATGTTGCTTTAATTTATTGTATTGGTTTCATTCTGGCAATGAGCAATAATATATTATTTGAAAACGTTTCGGCCTTTGTCTGAGTCTCTGATGCAAATATTGTAGGCTACATCATAAACACGTGCGTTTATAATTGCTATAAATTGAAGAACTACAACACACACACACACACGTTTATTTGTTTGTACTATCAACATTTTCTCAAATTTAAATTTGTCCCAAAAGAAAGCAAGTTTGCTCACACAAATAGACACACACACACACACACACACACACACACACACACAAACAATCTCTCTCTCTCTCTCTCTCTCTCTCTCTCTCTCACACACACACACACACACAACAGATAGATAGACAGACAGACAGACAGACAGACAGATAGATAGATATACAGATAGATAGATAGACAGATAGACAGATAGATAGATATACATATATACAGATAGATAGATAGATAGATAGATAGATAGATAGATAGATAGATAGATAGATAGATAGATAGATAGATAGATAGACCAAAAAAAGCATAACACAATTGCCTCTTTCCACATGCATACATGTAAATATGATGCATACAAAATATTTGAAATCAGTCATTACCCTTTCATTACACTAATGTTGAATATGATAATAGAATGAGACAACAATAACCTACAACGGATTACAGCGCTGAGGTTAATTTCCTAATATTAAAGTTGCGATCAACATCTAAATCTAATTGTGTGTAAGTGATGTTCGTTACTAAGTGTTAGAGTCTGTTGTGGAAGGTGTTGTTTGGAGGAGACAGATTTGTGATGCTTTGTTATAGACTTTCCATTAATGCGCTTGACACTGTAAGATTTGTGTTCTGTTTTCTATATGGTCAGGATCTATTTTTGGCCGCGTTTCTGTAGGAAACCGTGTGTGTGTGTGTGTGTGTGTGTGTTTGTGTGTGTGTGTGTGTGTGTGTGTGTGTGTGTGTGTGTGTGTGTGTGTGTGCGAATGTGCAATCGATGAAAAAGACTTTCACATTACAGCAAATGCATTTCAGACAACTCGGCACTAATGAAGGTAACCATTCACTTGATAATGATCTGCACCTTACTGAAGCAAAACACACACACACACACACACACACACACACACACATACACACCAAAGGCGTTAAATTTACAACTGTAGCCTACTTGACTGATTGAGTGGTTTTAAATCTATGAGCCCTAATTGTCTTTTGCGTGCCAGATTCCTTGTTGGAGTGTAATTAGGAGAAGGACATAATGATGTGTGTATGAGAAATATAACTCAGTATCTTCCTCTGGCTTCATCTGGGGCTCATATTGAGTAACCCAGCTAACAGGGAACGTCTGGAAAGGTTCTCTCAAAGTTATGAACAAACCTCCCTCCAGTAACATTAGTAGAATGTTCATTTACAGTTTTCTGGTCTTTATTAATGTTCTTAAAATGTTAGCACACACAAAAAAAGTTATTTATACATCATTCATGGGACTTTTTTTTTTTCTGAAACATTTTAGTTGGACGTTTGTCTAATGTTTTTTTTTTTATGTTACTAGTTTCAGAATGTTCAGAGAACATTTAAAAGTAACATTTAATTAATTAATTAATTAATTAATTAATTAATTAAATAGTTCTTATTTTTGTTTGCTGGGAATCCAGAGACTGCGTAAACACTGGGGAACCTTGAGTATTTGGTTTTATGAATGCTCATCTACTGTATATAATAATTTTTTATACATGCATCAGTGTTGTGGAAGCTAATGTTAAACTAGCAACTGTTAAAGGAGTCATGACCTAGTATTACCTTGGATACCTACTGCTGTATTATAGTCTTTCAGGCCCTTCTAAAAAAGAAAAGTGGAAAAAAAATAAACACAGAGCTCCTCAGACCCTTATTTCTGAAGGCATTATTGTCTCGCGAGATCTGATGCGATATTTTGGCTGTCGTGGACAGTCATTTTAATAATGCAAATGTGGGGCGCGTTGATTGGTGATTGGTGATTGATGACATCATGGCGCAAATTATGAATGAACCCGACCCGACCCGAAGTATGAGGCGCCGTTTAGGGCTTAAATCAAACTTCATTCACGCACACATATATGAAACACGCTTGCATACATACTAAGTAGTCACACATACATGTATATGAACTCTCCACGCACATACTCATTTGAGACGCGAGCACACACACACAAACTCGCGCACATAGCTGCTACTCATATGAGACGCGAGCACACACACACACACACACAAACTAGACGGCGCCTCATATATAAGCGTTAGGCAATCAATATACAATAGCCGAATTCATGATGATCTCAGTCATTTGTTGTTTGCAAAGTAACGTTAGCAGCCATTCCCCATGTTTACCTCGAAGCTAATACTCCCGCTAGCATACAATAGCCGCATTAGCAGTTAGCTGCTGTTTGTTACACAGAGTAGAGCAATAAAAACACATTCTTACTGTTTCTATTGCAGGCAAGTGTCTGATTGTTGAAAATGGCCCCTTTTTCCCGAGCTTCGATGCCAACTTCGCCTGATATTGCCTCAAATTTGTGAAGGATTCCGGCGTAAAATGTTTAGTTAGCACAGACACATAACGTTAAGCCAGTGGGAAGGGTTGTAGGAACCGCGTCATTAAAAATGAATTTAATCCACTGGTCCCTGACAGCTTGGTCCGTTCTTGGGAGAGAAAACACATTTACATGTTGATTCTGGCAGTCAACAACAGAGCAACTCAGTGTGCACTACGTTTCTGCTTCTTTCTCGACTGAATATGAGGGGAGAAGGGGCGCCAGGGCGCACTTCCTGTGGCAGGTCTGCGGTGTCCATATATGGTATATCCTGCCCCGTCATGACGTCAAGTCGGGGCTGAAATCAAAATCTCGTATTTGAGTGCGCGTGCACGCGCGCTGGTTTATGAACCCTGGGGTAAACGAACGCTTCACTTTTAAATATCGGCTTCCCGGCCAGTGTATAATCGTTAGGCAATCATAACATACATTGATTCTCGTGGAAAAGTGAAAATTGCAGGTCATGACTCCTTTAATCAAACTTCAGTAATTAAACTATACCTTTAAAAAAGTGAATACAAGTTATACCGTGTGCTTTAATTTTGATGGCAGTATTTAACTGCACAAAAAGGAGGATCTCAGTTAAAGGGATAGTTCACCCAAAAATGAAAATTATCCCATGATTTACCCTCAAGCCATCTTAGGTGTATATATATATTTTTTTTTTAAATATAACTCTGATTATGTTCATCTGAAAGAAGATACACCTAGGATGGCTTGAGGGTCAGTAAATCATATAAATAATTTTCACATTTGGGTGAACTAACCGTTCAAGTAGAATTAATAGGCTATAAAAGCTAAATTTCTATAAGTGAGCAGAGAAACATAATGACAAACAGGATAATTTAAAGGGGTGGTAGATTATGATTTGACATTACAAATTTTTTTTTTTTTTTTTTTTTTAATGATTCAATGACTCACTCATAAAGTTACTGGATGAATCAGTGTTTTTTTTAAAGGGGTGGTTGATTATGATTTCACTTTTTTAACTTTAGTTAAACTTTTTAAGGACTACAACAAACGGCTGGTAGAGACTGCACAACATTCATCCCGGGTTAGTGACATCACCAAACCTAAAATTTGCATAAACTCCGCCCCCGAGAACGCGAATTATAGTTGATCAAGACAGAATATGCTAATCAATGACTAGAAGATAACTACACATCAGCTTCATAAATTCATCAACTAACCATTCAGAAATGTCCTGTTGCTTCTACATGTTGTCACTTCTTCTCGAGTCTCTCCATCATTGTCTGAACAAAGTTTGAACATAAAAGGCTAAAAGTTTTTGAAATTTTCAGTGCATGTGTGTGTGAGTGCAAACTCTTGAAGCTCCGCCCTCTGTGCCGGGAGCAGCAGCTCATTTGCATTTAAAGAAACAGACACAAAACAGTGCGTTTTTGCTCACCCTCAAAAAAGACATCTTGCACTTTAATACTGACATCTAGTGTGGTGTGGGTTCAGTGTGGATTGCCGGCGTAATTGATGTAGACACTAAGCCATGGTTAGTAAGTCATGATTCATTTATTCCATGAGGAAAAGCCTGTCCTAGAGAGGGGTGACCCATGATCTCAACATCGTCCTCCATGAGGCGACCTGCTCCATGTACAATCATTTGTTTTAAGTGTAAAATTATGTAAATAATGAAAAAACAACAACAGTTTTCACCTTTAATCTGGGAACACGAAGCGTAAGATGACGTGTGTTTGAAGGCCTGTGTGTGAGAGAGCGTGTGAAGAACCGATAAAGAGAAGATTTGATTATATCCAGACGTGACACTGTGATGTGGAGTCCAGACGCTCTATATGGAAACTATTAAAGGATGATTATGTCATAAGGCCATTTTTCTCTTTCCATGATCAAGAGCAAGTGACTAATACTGCTTTAAAAATAAACAACACTTCCCATCCTGCTTCTCTCCATTTCACCCTCCTCGAGACTTGCATAAGCTTCATGCAGTGAACTACTTGTGTTCCAATTAATAGAGGCCAAGATCATTATTGTAAATCAATAAAATCATTTTAAATGTCAGAATACAGTGGTTTAGGAGATGTTTTAGAAGATGTGAGGTGAATTATCATTAGGGTTATTATTAACTAAAAATTGAAATGATATACAGTATAATATATTGCATATGGCATATAAAAATAAATAAATAAAAAAAACATAAACTTATTTTATTTCAGCTAGTTTCCAAGGCAACATTAAAGGGGTGGTTCGGGATTTTTGACATCGGACCTCATTTTTAAGTCAGCCTGGTTGTTATTCATCAGTGGAGACATTTTTTAAAAAAAATTATCCAGTCCTTATATTTGGATAGTTAGCCGATGCTAGGCTAGCGCGAGTCAAGGGTAGATGTTAGCCAGCCATTAAAAACCGTTTTACCGTGTCCGTTTACAGTGCACCAAACGCAAATCAATTATAACACTAGACTATCGATGCAAATGTACGTTGAGAGAATAATGTTAGAAATCAAACTTACCTTTCATCTCAATGATCCCAAAGGAACTAGTTTATCAGCAGCTGCGGAATTTTACTTTGCTCCAGTTGGTAATGCGGCAAAAAGTAAACACAGAACAGAAGAGCACTACAGTGTGTGCAGTACATGTGTGTACCGGCTCACTCGGTTGCCTAGGTAATCAATATCACTCCGCTGCTGCTGTAGACAAGGCTTATGATTACAGGGAACAAATTATAACTAATGCAATGTGATGAAAGGTAAGTTTGATTTCTAACATTATTCTCTCAACGTACATTTGCATCGATAGTCTAGTGTTATAATTGATTTGCGTTTGGTGCACTGTGGAGTGGGTAAAACGGTTTTTAATGGCTGGCTAACATCTACCCTTGACTCGCGCTAGCCTAGCATCGGCTAACTATCCAAATATAAGGACTGGATAATTAAAAAAAAAAAAATGTCTCCACTGATGAATAACAACCAGGCTGACTTAAAAATGAGGTCCGATGTCAAAAATCCCGAACCACCCCTTTAAAGGCCCGTTCACACCAAGCACGATAACTATAAAGATAACGATAAAGATAACTATATATGCGTCCACACCAACGACCGATAACGGTTTTTTTTTCTAAGCACGCGCGCGCCGCGCTGCGGTTTCAAAGTAGCGAAAATGGATGACCTGCTAGAATGGATTCTGATTGGCTGTCAGTGTTTTATCGTTTGACAGCTGGAAAAAAAATCGTTCTGAAAGTGATCCCAACGATATCGTTCCTCATATCTTTATCGTTATAGTTGTGGTGTGAACTCTGTTATTCTTTAATATGGAGAACGATTTTTAGAATTATATCTTTATCGTTATCTTTATAGTTATCGTCCTTGATGTGAACAGGCCTTTAGACTAATTTTCGTTTAGTTTAAGTGCTAAATAACTAAAAGTAAATTAACTAAAAATAAAATCATGTTGGCACAAAAAAAATGAAAACTAATAATAATGACAAAACACACAACAAAATGACAAAAAATGAAAACAGAAAATACAAAAGTAAAATCTAATTCAAAATATTGACAAACAATTTCAACAATGCTAAAATAACACTGGCCCCGTTTCTAAATCTAATAATTTATTTTATTTAGAATAGCATACAGCAATGAATCACACACAATTATACCAGGATCATGCATTAAAAAAAAGTAAATAAAATCTAAGGGTATCCTGTCAATAGTTTTTTTGCTTCCGCTTTCAGATTCTGGCTGGGTCCCGAATCATTCACCGCAGCACTTTAATGCTTCTCAAGTGCATCTATTTTCGCAGTTACAGCAGGGAGTGATCGTCCTTGGTTCCATTCATAATAAATGAGTAGGTAATGCAATGCTATCTCAAGTCTCGTGTCCTGTAATGGCCCCCTGCACAACAACCACTGTTTATGAATAAGTAATCGTGCTGCAGCTTCCACAGTGAAGCGCAATGGTCAGCATGCAGGATCAGATATGAACACAGGTCACTGAAGCCTCATGCATTATCGCGTGCGCTTATTGTCGACATTTAACAACTCGTGACTAAATAAAGGGTGCCAATGTGATTTTTTTTTTTTTTTTTTAAATGCCTCAGGTTCATTTTTTTGGTTTGATGCGCCATGTTAAAAACTGTCCGACCAATGAGATTGGCGCTTTTGTTCACCTACCTAAATTTTCCTATTGAGAATTAAACCTGCGACTTTTGGGTTACAGTCCATCTCTCTAACTATTAGGCCACAACTGCTTAAAGTCTACATGAACCGGAAGTTGTTATGGTCTGTTCTTGTGATGTATATATGAGTAAAACGGCTACAGGAAAAAATGGAGGGCGGGACTTGGTTTTGGAGCTGCTGAAGTTACAGTACTTGGTGGCGCTCAAGCTCAAAAATGTCTTGCCGAGCACACACTGATAGAAGAAGACGACGAAGAGGAAGTAAGTAGACGAAGAAGAAGATGCAACGAGGCAAGATTAATGTAGAGCTGCTGGTCTCTTTGGTGTCTGAACACAAAGAACTTTGTGACAAACACCACAGCGACTACAACAATCTTGATAAGAGGGGAAAAGTGTGTGAATGGTTTTGGCAAGCATGTAAATACTGGCTCCCTTCTTCTTCTGTGTGAGAAGCGAGTGTCAGAAGCGTAAACCTTGTGTACCGGCGTATTTATGTTTTTCAATAAGCGCCATCTACTGTCAGGGAGTGAATTTGCACTGAATTTGTGAAAATCGTTTGGGTATGAACACAAAGAACAGCTTCCAAATCCTCAGTTCTCATCTTGTTGCATCTGTCTGTCCGGCATCTCAGGAACTGCACTCCAATGATTCGAGTCTTCGCTCTCAGCAGGTCCTTCAGGATGTTGTGAAGAGGTAAAGTGTCTAAGTCCCATCATCTATCTACTGGAGTGCCTCAGGGCTCAGTGCTGGGACCGCTTCTCTTCTCCATCTACATCTCATCACTGGGATCTTTCATTCGGAAACATGGCTTTTCCCATCACTGTTATGCTGACGACACACAACTCTAACTCTCATTCCACCCAGATGATCTGATGGCAGCTTCCTGCATCTTAGTTTGTCTGGATGCCTTTCTTGCTGCATGAAGGACCACCACCTTCAACTCAGTTTTGTGAAGACAGACCTGCTTTTGGTCCCGGCAAACCCAACACTGCACCACAACTTCTCCATTCAGCTATACTAGGCTCATCAACCATAACTCCATCCAGGACAGCCAGAAACCTTGGAGTTGTGACTGATGATCAGTTGAACTTCACAGACCACATTACTAGAACATCTACAAAGATGCATATTGTCACAGTGGAATTTAGTATTTATGTCCTTTTATCCAACAATTTAATATCCAGCACAGATTATGTTAGTCTGGATAGAACAAGAGCTTGGACAAGGTGTTTAATATCATTCTCTGGTGGAGATGATGATGATGATGGAAAACATATTTTTGGCCAGACAATTTTGTCTTATACATATAGGCTATATGTATAAATATTATACTTAAGTGGACAAAATTACAGCTTGGAAGTGGCAGTAAAATCCTGACATATGTATATTGAAAATACTTCTATGTATGTATATAATTTACAGAATAAATATTGTAATGGTTTATGATTATTTCTTTCTCTTGTTTATATTACCATGCTCTTAAAAGTTTTACGATTGGAAGTTAAGCTGACAAGGGTGAAACAGTAAAACCGATATTTATGTGTAATGCATTTATAAATAAAAAATACATAAATAAATTAAATGAAGGTCTAGCAAACTTTAATGTGACCTTCATTTAACAAATAATAATAAAGTGTCTTAATAATAATAAACTCTCTTAGCTGAAGGAACGTGAGTGTGTGTGTGTGTGTGAGAGAGAGAGAGAGAGAGAGAGAGAGAGAGAGAGAGAGAGAGAGAGAGAGTGTGTGTGTGTGTGTGTGTGTGTGTGTGTGTGTGTTTATGAATGACAGAAAGGGACAGGTGTCTGATGCAGAGTCGAGGTCCTGCATCTGAATGAGCTCTGGTGAACTCTCAGCCTCAGGCTGCTGATCTCAGATGTTTCTCTATCGATCTGAGCTGAGATGTTCCCTGGAACGACCTTGTCTGTCCTGTCGGTGTTATATTCAGCCCTGCGGCTCAAACACAGTGATCTGGCTCCAGGAGCGAGTGTCATCACACTGTACCTCAGGAGGACATCTCCTCTGCAGTCTCCTCTCTCTCAGTGTTAGGAAATCCTGAAGGAACGAGGGAGGTCAAACAGAGGTGTGTGTAATGCTTCTGTTCTATTACGATTCCCATCAAAATGGACGTTTTGTAGCTTTTAGTCCATGCCTGTTCAATAGCTTTGAGGTGATTTGCTCTAGATTTCACGAGTGTCTCCAAAAGCTCAAACCCACATTTTAGTAGCCACTGTTTATTTATTTATTTTAAGTTTTAACTCTGTCGTCTATTATCTTGGAGTGGATTCACAACCAATGGTGATAGAAATGGGACAAACCTGTATTATATAACCTGCTTTTTCTGTGGTAGGTCCCAAACTCTGGAATAGTCTCCCATTCCACGTGAGGTCAGCTCCATCAATGGGCACTTTTAAGTCTTATTTAAAAAAACTTCCTTAGCTTTTGAATAAGTTATGTGTGCTTTGTTGTATGATTTTAATGTTATCATTTTTGTAAAGCACTTTGGCGCAACGTATATTGTTTGAAAATGTGCTATATAAATAAAGTTGCTTGCTTGCTTGCTATAAGACGGAAGAAAACACTGAAAAAGCAGAACACGAGTTTCTTTTGAGGATAACCGACGCCCTCTGGTGGATCTGATCAAATGATGAACAGGAAACAGAATCCATGAACTTCTTTAACACATCAAAGAAGCTTCTTTAGCTGTTTTACAATGTATAGCAATTGGTAAAAATGCTCAGGAAAGCACAGAAAAAAGACTATGAATTGTGTAACTTGTTTTTCAGATGCTTAGGTGATACATTCTGTAACTTTTAAAATCAATTACAATTTATTTTAATAATAGGTATTTCTATAAAAGGCAATATCACATTTTGAAATAATATGCTCTTGTCAAACTCAGTGATTTAAATGGTGTGTGTTATAGCTTGATTGTGTATACAATGGTGAGAAAATGAACAGGATGTATAACAGGAAAGAACTGAAGTCAGGCACTGGTCAGAAAGGAAGTCCATTTTAAAATTGGGATATAACTTACCCCTTCTTTAATATTTGACATTTTGTGCTATAACATCTAAATAAGCAAATGTTTCTATTAATGGCATTAGAAAAAAAAAAAAAAAAAAAACACACACACACACACACGAGGCCCTGTATATTGATAAATTCTTATTAATATTTATTAATTTTTAAAGTGTCATTAATGTAAAATATGAAACAAACATTTGTATTTAAAATTGTATTTAGTCAATTAAGTTGATAATAATTAAATGACCGATGACAAACCAACCAGAATCCCAGTAAAAGAGATTTATTTGATTGGTAAAATTATTCTATGATTCATATACAGGGATATGAATATGCACTTATTTAATCGCCCATATTTTAACTGAAGATGTCATAATAACAACACTAAGAATGCACTAAATGATTTCACTCAACTAACCTATAGGTTTTAATGAAAGCAAAGATGTCTGAAATGCACATCTAATTTATGGAATACTGAATAATAACCCCATTAATAAGTATTACATTCAAAAACAATAACACTATAACAGCATGCTGTATGTGGCTCATCTTACCCCAAGGGTCTAATTTGACTAAACTAAACTATAACTTTTACTCCACAAATCTAAAAACATGAATGTGTCATTAACAAATAGACACAAAAAAGTTTGATAGGCTGTTCAATAAAACAAAATGTAATAAATATCTATTTTCCAGAGAGACAAAATTAGATCAATCAACATCAAAACGGTTTTGACTGACTAAATCTCACAAATGATGATATTTAGATAAAAAAAATAGCGTAGTCATTCTACAAAAAAGTGCTGAGATGAGATTATGTGTCATATATTGTCAGGAGAATTAAAAATATGGTTGCATCTTCTTTCCCCAACCCTAACTGATTAACCAGACAGATTGTATGTGATATTTCAAAGAATACCTCTCTGCATTTATTGTACCTAGTATTGGTAACACTTTACAATAAGGTTTATTAGTTAACATTAGTTAACTATTAGTTAAAGTCCCCGTGAACCGGAAGTTGCAAACGACTTTTCTCCAGTGCTGTGACGTATATCCCAGTGAAAAGGAATATTGAACAGAGGGCAGGGTTTTACTCTAGCGCTCCTCCTCTCCATCTCTGCTCATAACAGACTAACGGTTTGAGGGGAGTGGTTAAGCGTTTCCCAAACCAATAGAGAGCCTAAGTCCCGCCCCTCCGCTTCCGGCTCATGGTACCTTATTTCGGAAAAAATATGTATGGAAGTCAATGGCGAGAGATAACTTATCTTTTTATTCCGTCTGAACTGTGCCCTGAACTACACATATGATGTTTGTCAATTTAAAAGGTAATTATGAAAGTCAAGAAAGTCGCAGTTTGTCATAAAACAGAAGAGTAACGTTTAGTTTTATGTGAAAATCGCTCAATGAACTACATCTCTCGTCTCGCACTATGTACGTCACAAGATCCGTTGCTCGTATGTGTGTATTCTGGCTCAAAACACTCAGGCATGACGGCGTTGCGTTACGATTATAATGTAAGACTATAGAAAAAATGACAGACGTTAGCTTCAGTAAAGTTAGCTTCATTCAGAGAAAAGGTATGACGTCGCATGTGCGCCTTCTGGGTTTGTAGTCTTTGTAATTACGTATTTTCACAGTCTTATACCTCAGCAGTTTTACATCAAGCTGCGACTTTCTTGACTTTAAAATGTATCTTTTAAATTGACAAACATCATATGTGTAAATCAGGGCACAATTCAAACGAGATCAAAATATTTGTTGTCTCTCGCCATTGACTACCATACAATATTTTTCCGAAATAAGGTCCCATGGTGGTCGACCGGAAGGGGTGGGACTTAGGCTCTCTATTCCTCAAACCTACGTCATCAGAGAAGGTCCTCCAATGCAGAGAGGAGGGGCATTTTCAGATTTTGATTAAAGATTACCATGGTAAAATTTTTTTTTTTAAAATATTTTCTTGCACGGATTAATTGTTCACCACAAGAATAGTAATATGCGCTAACAAAGTAAATAGGGTCAATTTTGATTTCATGGGGACTTTAACATGAACTAATAATTACCTGCACGAATAAATTAATCTTAAAATCTTGCACTGTGAACTAACAAAGTACAGCTGTATTTTTATTAACTAGCGTTAACAAAGATTAACAAATACAGGTACAAATGTATTGCGCATGGTTAGTTCATGTTAATACAATAACTAATGTTAACTAATGTACCTTATTGTAAAGTGGCACCGTTGTATTTGTTTGGTGACGTCCCCCAGACCATTTTACAGGTAATAGAATAACAGGTAAAAAAGAATAAAAATAAAAACACCGCTTAAGCGCGTCTTGCGTGCGTCACGTCTGCGTGTAGTCCTCCGCTTCGAGAGAAAACTACATATCCCAGCATGCATCAGTGAACAGACAACATCCCGGGAGAGAGGGGGTCGGCAATCGAACCTGTGTTTACTTCCGGATTTCCTGTATATGGCAGAGCTTGAAAACAGCCACTCCAGTTGCCCTACAAGCTCAGCAAGAGCCCCGTGCCCCGATCCGAGCCCGTCTCCGGTGAAGCGCGGTGCCCCGGCGACTCGGTGCCCGGAGAGAGAGAGCCCTACGCCGGCACAGACGCGGAGAGATTAGCGCGGCTTTACACGACCATTCACGGCAGAAACTCTCCTCTGCCACCCTTCGCCAAACGTCAAAGTCAATGCGGTCCTTGATCAGCGCGCTGGAGCTCATCCGCGTCTCACTAACGCGCTTTCGCTCGGAGAACACCGATTAAACCCGCAGAACGCAGATCCACACGGCGAGCTCGCGGTACCGGGGAACAGGACGAGGAGCACGGCAGCTCTAGCTGGATTTATCCCGTTCAGGCATCATGGAGTGGTTAATGGGGTGAGTGTGTTTTCAGATCATTGTCCTGATTGACCTGGTGCTCCTGCATCACAGCTAAAGGTATATTCGAAGAACGTTTAGCTAACGTTCCCAATGACGTTATTTCTGAACGTTCGAAGCGTTTCAATGACGTTCGAACTCGAGCTGGACGTTTCGAACGTTAAGAGAACATTCAAAAGTAACATTTTGCAAGATGTGTGAAGAATGACACAATGCATGTTCCATTAACGTTCCATCTTCAAACTCTACGTGCAAATGTTACTTTTGAATGTATCAAATCAACGAACATAGAACAAGACGAATATGCAACATTCCATGGATGATGTGTAAATGATGTTTTTGTGCATACGTTTCGAGAACATTATTAAAAACCAGATCATCTTGAACGAACGTTACTGCAGGAACGTTTGTTCGTGACTTTGAGAGAACCTCGCCAGCTCTGAGAACGCTCTCTGTTAGCTGGGACGGCGACTGACTAAGTCAAGTGTTTTGTGCAAATTGTCTCCCAAAAATGTCCTGTTTGCACAGTTGCAGGCTCGTGTTTCCCGGACGCTAGTGCTTTGAACTGATCGCGTGCGTGATTCTGTCATATGACGCGCCTGCTATCATCATCATCATCATCTTCGTCATCATCATCATCTTCGGCATCAGGGCTTGTCTTTTAGATTACACAATATGATCATCCTCGTCGTGTGATTGTGACAGACCCCCATCCTAAGATTTTAAATGCATATATCTTTTATAAACACCCTATTTAAACTGGAAAATTAATATTATAAATCTAAAATTAGTTTCTATTGAGCTATATTATATTTTTACTCATTATAGTAATGCATTGCTAAATGTATTTTTTTTATTTGTTAATTTAATTGTAATATATTTTTAATAATAATAATCAAACTTCACCACGACTCTAAAGTTTGGTTAATTACTCATTTTTGTTTTAGTCACATTCATTTATTTATTTTAATCGAATTGATTTGTTTGCTTATTTATTTTAATCTTATCATTCTTCTTAAAATGTATTATTATTATTTTTTTTTTTTTTTACAGTTTTTCCACTAACCTGTCATAGTATTTAGTGTGTGTTTAGTATCTCGACACATATTAATAGTGTAATAGACTAATATCCTTTTTGATTTCACTTGTCATCATTGCACACTAATATGTAAATATGTCTTGGTTATATTGTTATATATAATATTAATAATTGTCGATGTCTTGCAGCTCCAGTGAGATTTATCCCTAAAGTGCATGATGATCTTTCAGAGTTGTTTGCACAAATCAGCTTGACAAATTTGTATTTTGTGACCACAATTTGCGTACTTCGACGTGTCATACAAGTTGTTGCCAAAAAAACAGCGTGGTCTGACTGTGCTATTAATGAAAGCGGTTGAGTTTAGGTCGACGTCCGCTTCCTGAAAAGAGGCGACTCGACATGCCTTTAAAACATGTTCAGGCTTTATAGAATTCACAGTGATTATGACACAATAATAGCTCGCAGTGCAAGCATGAACTGATCGCAGGTCTGATTCTGCTTCATCATCATTAGCATCATTAGCATGTCTGCTAGAAAAAGCATCCAATGCAATCAGCTGGATATGGATGTTCAGCGTTGATGATATGTTGCATTCATGGTTGTGCTTGTTTTTGACCTTTAAACCCGTCCTGCGTGATCCTAACCGCCGCCTGCAGAGTTCCTGTGGAGGTGTCACATGACCAGGGCTTGTTTCCCTCTCTGCGCTGACCTTACAAGAGCTTGCCGTTGATTTGAGCAGTTTTTGCAGTGCATTGGTCTCAGTCTTAAAACTCATTGTCATTGAAGTAATGCTTTGGTCCAACAGAACACAGTCAGCAATGGGTTTGCACAATGTTTCTGGATTCGGCTTCCCACTTCTAGCACTTGCATGGTTTCAGGTCTCCTGGAACAGGATTGGCCAGCCCTGATCTAGAGGGATTTTGATTGGACAGAAATCTTTACAAGGCAAGATGAGTCATCAGTATTTTTCAGTCCTGTTAGTAGGGATGCACGTTATATCGGTATCGGCCAATATGATCATTTTTAATGTTGTCATTTTGAGTTTTGTTTCTGTGATTATCCTCTAAAAATATATTATAATTAGGGGTGGCACGATCCGCCTTGTTTGCCTCCGATACCGATTCCGATACCTGGGATTCAGTATTGGCCGATACCGAGTACCAATCCGATACTAAAATAATAATAATTCAAAAAAGTGCTGAATTACCTAATAAACTGTATCTGTATGCTTGACTGTGGGGAAGAGACTGTGATTATTCTTTTGTGAAAGGCTTTTAAGCTTGACTTAAACATTATTTTCCTAACTTTGTAAAACAAAAAACGGACAAAATATATAGGCTACTATATATTTAAAAAACATTTCTTTTAAAATTTTAAGCGCAGCTTTTTAATGAAGCAGCAACATATGATAGATAGGACAGAACAACTAAAGCTATCAATAAACTTTCGTTGCTCAAAAGTATTGTAATATGAAAGGCTCCAAGCGGCACGAAACGCTTATGCGCATTTCGTGCGCAGAATGATGCGCTTGAAGCGACATGGAGTCACAGTGCACAGCGACAGCACTTCGCATTGAAAAGTTCAAAGCACAAAGGGAAGAGATATTGATGCGTAGTGTTATATTATGCAATTAGTTTGAGCCTTTTAACAGTTTTAATTTCTGAACAGTAGTGCTCTCTACTCCAGTGTTGTGATCTAACAGGCATCCGGGAGAAAGTAACGTGACTCCAGCCAGATGAAGTCGCGGTCTCTCCCACCCCGAAACGCGATTGGCTATTTTTAAGAAGCAATTGGGCGGGATTTGTATGTGAAAATCTGGCAACCCTGCGTGATGCGTGTTGCTCATCTCTCTTTACGGCATGTCTCTCAGGTGTTGTTAAGCATTTGTATGACAATTTAGGACTAAGGGACGTGATCGTATCGGATCGGGTTATACTCCCGCGATTCATGCAATATCCGATCCAGTGATTTTGGCCAGTATCGGACTAATACCGATACCGAATATCGGATCGGCGCACCCCTAATAATAATTTGGGTGTAGATTTATTGGCTGATAGCCTATATCAGTCATCGGCTTTCAAATATAAAGAGTTATCGTTATCGGTATTGGCCAAAATGAATATTGGTGCATCTCTACTTAAAGGTATAGCGGAGGATCTTTCCGAATTTTAGATAAGAACCGCCCTCTCCACTTTTTGAAAAAATGCACATGCGCACAACACACTACCTGCTCCCGAGAGGGAACGCCTATTAACGTGTGCGAGGTTCTCCTCGTGCACGCTCTGTTTACAAATTGCTGTCGGCATCGCTCATACAAGATTACTTTCCAAAAGAAGATTTGCACTTTTTCTCCAAATAGCATGCCAAACTTTACCTGTCGAGTAGAAACTTCGCGACTGAGGCATCAGTGGGAAGCCCAACCTGTGTTATCAGCGCACGCCATCGTGTGAAACAATCTCCCAAAAACACTCTGATCTTGTTTCTCTCTTCTGAGGCCTTTCTCTTCTTCTCATACAGTTCGTACAAACTTTTTCTCTTGCGACCCTCAGACATTTTCAAAGGACCCGGTGAAACGGCGAGCTTCAATGAATGGCTTAGCTCTAGCTCACCAAACATAAACACCTGAAAGTGCGCATGCGCAGAAAGCGAAAACTAAGGGACGAGCCAGGGACGAGCACGTACGACGGCCTTACGTAAACATATCACCAGAATGATTGACACTTAGGTGGACCAATAGTTTACACTACCCACCCGGAAAAAGAAAATCCTCCGCTATACCTTTAAGACCTCATAAACGACTTGACTGTGGCGACTTACGACCTCACAGCTGAGAGGAATTGACTAAAACAGGCTTTAAAGGTGCAGTGTGTAATTTCTTGCCACATCTAGTGGTGAGGTTACGAACTGCACCCAACAGAAGTTATGGTGGCCGACAGGAAGTGATGTCGTTGTCTGAGACAGCAGAGAGTAGCCAGTTCAGCAATGAGGTTTCTTTACAAAGATAAATTAAGAAATTATGTTTACTTAATTATTCAGTTAAACGATGTTATTGCGAATATTATTGTCACTTGTTCATCATTGTGTCAGTGTTTTACTTGCTGACTTTAGCTCTAGCTTCTTATCATGAAGAACAACATAGTGACGAAACGAGTTTGTCCACTCAGGGACACCGTAGAAACATGTCGATGTAAGGCGACCCGCGGTGTGTGTGTAGAGAGACATGCTCATTCTAAGGTAATAAAATCTTAACGGTTCATTAAGTAAGCTCTTTATACACCACTGAAAACACAGTTATGCATATGATATTGTATTTCTGTCAACAGATCCTCCTAAATATCACACACTGCACCTTTAAGGTTTGATGGTGTGTGTTTGTGCATTGCACTGATGTGTTCCTGGGCTTTGGCCGGCTGTACCGATAACCTGACGTGACACTGTGTTTGCGAGCGTGTCTGGTATGCAACCCGTAGGCAGCTTTACATTCTTGCATCATCATTTGAAGTGTGACCGATAATGTCTGTTACTGTACGTGTCTTGTGGCTTTTCGTTTACTGTATGTCTCCAGACGTCCAACTGTGAAAACCTTCAAAAGGGTGTTTTCCTCTCAAGTGTTGTGTGTTTATAGTGGTCAGCTGTCAAATGGTGACTAGTGAAGTGCTACTAATCCTCTCTTTATGAAGCAAATTAGGCTAGCTCAAATTATAATGTAGACATGCATTTTCTGTACAGATGCTCTGAAACTATGTATTGTGAAGAGCGCTATACACAGGTTACACTTTTTTTCTGTCATTGTTACAGTATAATTATATATTTAAGTACTGAGTATTATTAAGCAACTACATGTACTATAGGGTTAGGGTTTGGTTGAGGGTTAGTTGCATGTAATTATGCATAATTTACTGTTAGTACTAGGGGTGTGCGATATGACGATTTTTGATCGTGGGCGATTAAAATGTCTCCACGATCTGCTTTTGAAGAAATATCGTAGAATCGTGCATTAGCCTATATCTGTTCTGGCGCCTCTGTCCCAACATACTGAACAACGCGACGTATATTCACATCAAATGTTAACGCAGCGGAACGGGACACTGCAGTTCACAAAAGTTTATAATTTGCATGTGCTTTAATGCCTTGTCGGTTAAACATTTAATTTGCGCGCTCATGCGCTGCTCTAACATGTGTGTTCCTCAGCGCGTACATGTGAAGCTCACATGCACTAAAAGCCTGTCTACCAGCGCCTGGATACTGGACTAAGTTATCTTTCGAGTCTTATTGTGCTTATACTGTCAAATACACACAAGGTTTACATAAAGTCGTTTATGTCTAAAGTGAAAGCAAACTTGAGAAAATTGAGAGAAAATCTGCTATATTAGACGCGTCGCGCGCAACTCTTAAAGAGACAGTAGCAATAGTAAACACGCTGCCGCTTGTCCTTAAAGGGATAGTAATAAAAAAAAAATAAAAAAAAAATTATCTCATCATTTACGCACTAATGTTGTTCCAGACCTGTATTCATTTCCTTCTAATATTTTCTAATGTTTTTCTAATATTAATATTTTGAAGAATGTGGCTATCCAAACAGTAGCTGGTCCCCATTGACTTCCATAGGAGAAACATAGGCTATACTATGGTAATCACACTGGGGTACATCAACTGTTTGGTTACCCACATTCTTCCAAATAACTTTTATTTTCAACAGAAGAAAGAAACTTATTCGAGTTTAAATCAACTTGAGAGAGTAAATTATGATAATTTGAATTTTTAGGAGAACTTTCCCTTTAATGTTAATAAAACAACAAAATGCAAAGAGAAAATCACTCAATGCTCTTGACTGATAACTTTAATAGTAGCTTTAATAAGTATCAATGTTTAATTTATACAGTGAAGTCTGTTTTGTTTTATTTTCATATTTGTTCATTTAATTACTTTCTTCAATGCTACTGTTAAATACACCTACTCTAGCTGAAAATATAAAGCACTGTTTAGCCTATTTAATTTGTATATTAAGTTGTGTATGTGTAATGTGTATCTGTGATCTTAATATTTAATAACAAAGAAAATGACACATATTTTTATCTTTGCCCCTGTCTGCCATTTTTTTTATTTATTTTTTATTTTGTTACCTAAGGTTTTGTTTTTAGAATATGGACATTAGATTGCCTGTAATGCTAAGTCACAAAATAGTAAAACCAACATAAAAAGAATCGTGATAAAATCGTTAATCGTGATTTTCCTGAAAAAAATCGTGATATGATATTTTTGCCATATCGCCCACCCCTAGTTAGTACTAGGGTACATGTAACATATATAACAAGAAAACTGTCAAATAAAGTGGGTTACACTTTATTTTAAGGTGTCTTGTTACAGTGTAATTATATATTTAAGTGCTGAGTCATATTCAGCAACTACATGTACTTACTATAGGGTTAGGGTAGGATGAGGGTTAGTTGCATGTAAATGCATAATTTACTCTCATTACTATGGTAAGTACATGTAACGTGTAACAAGGACACTGTAAAATAAAGTGTAGGCTAACCATAAAGTGTTACCCAAATAAACGTGAATTGAAAACAAAAACAAATTACAGCATTCAGCATGCAAATCTATAAGCTGTACTTTCACAACACTGTAGAAGTTGCTGTTTTTTTCCCTCTAAAACCTTTGCAAATAGCATTACGGCAACAGCTTTCCCAGCTGTAATACAGAAACAACTCCAAAGTTCATGTTTCCTGGTTTAGCATGGGTATCCAGGAGCGTAGCGTGAGCTTGTGGAGCCCTGATGTCTGATAGGTCTGATGTGTGGTCTCGCTGGAGGTTGAGGAGCGGGAGAGTGGCCTGGTTCTGGCTCAGGTTGTGGACCGTCTATCAGTGTTCGGCGTCTCTAATGTAAGGGTGTGACTCTCGAACACAGGTTTGGGCAGTTCAGCACTCCTCAAGAAGAATGTGTGTGTCGGATGAATAGCAAATGTGGTAATCCTGATGCTTGTCTGACACCACGTTTTTAATGATAAACAGACTGAGCGTCATCAGTTGTGTCTGTGATTCTCAACTGGTTTGGTTTCAGGATTGAGTAGTGGGAACCCAACACAGTATATTTGTGCTTATTAATGTTTTAGAAATATAGATGTGGTGTTTAGTAATGTGGCTAGTTTTCCCCTATTAGACATGCAACCCTCAATTGAGAACCGCTGATTATTTGTTACCGGAGACGCAAGTATTGGGGGCTCGTCCGGGATGTGAAACTGAAATGAGACTTATACCTCCAAACTAAAAGCACATTCACGTGTTTCACTTGCTGTCAGGGTTCAATTCTTAATTGGATGATCTTAAAGGGTTTAAATTTAAAATTAAAATTATCCCATAATTTACAGAGGTCAGAGGTCATGCATCGCGTCAGAGTTCTCTCTTCAGCCGGAACTAGACTCGTTGACGGCCCTTACCGGAAGCCAGTGATTATAGTTTATAAAGTAATAGATATATGATTTATCTAACCCTTTAAATGTTAATGCTAGAAATGATGCATAAAATCAGACAGGTGTGTGTGGCCTTCAGAAAAGCCTTCTGCATGAACAGAGACTGTATGATCTCTGTATGAAGACGTGCTTCCAGTTGACCCTGATAGAAACTAGGCTTGATGTTCTGCAGTTTGGGAGTGTGTAATTCCCAGCACAGCACTCTCGTCTCTCGTCTCCCGTCCCACAACTCTGAGCGCTTGAATAATTGGGCTTTTGGAGGTAGTATTAGTTGAGAGCGAGGCAGACTGAAGGAATATCCGTGCCGTGTGTGTGTGTGTTGATGTGGATCAGATCTGTTGTCTGTTCTGCTCTGATGCTGGTGTGTGTAAGTGTGATGGGCATTAGTTGACAGTTTCTTCCAGTATCTGGAAACACGAAGAGCTGTGCGGTTCCCATGAGCTTCTCCTGAGGAGCAGCGAGCCGAACACGACAGACCCGACGAGTCCTGCGGCTTTAAACACGCCTGGCGTGAGTGTATGATGTTGTCTAACAAGTCATTAGTCAAGTTATTAGTCACAGTGAAATGCATCTACACTGCTCATGTTTATCTGTTGAGTGTACTTGTTAAATATTACACAAAAAAAAGATATTTTTACCCTTTTGGTCGAATATTTTGCTTACTGAAATCATCAGTTGAGACTGACATGCATTATTGAAGCCCTTACATATTTATAATTGAAGTAAACATTACTTCATTTTTCATGTAGTTATTTAAGTGAACCGTAAGTGACCCGAGTTGGAGTTTAGCAGATTTATTTAGGCTTTTATTCACATATGAACATGATCAATGCGCGTACATAGAGCACATCAGATATGGTCAACGAAAGCTCAAATCTGATTGGTTGACGCACAAGAACAAACCTTATTGGTTTAAACACGTTTGAGCTTCTGTGACCCGAGTCTGAAGCGTTTCTCTGAACTGATCTGTTGTTTATGGGTGTGAAGGCTGGTGGAGATCAGGCTGTTTAATGCTCGCACTGATAAACATGTAGTGGTGTTACATCAGCACTCACTTAAGTAATGACTTTATAAAGTGTTTATAGTCTGTATCGAATGAACTGAAAGTGAAACTTTTCCTCGTTTATCCTCGTGAGTGTGTTTGATGAATGCGAGTGTGCTGTAAATGCTGCACTTCCTCTTCCTGCTGGAGAGAGTGTGTGTGAGTGTGTGTGCTCTGGCTGTCGGAGGTTGTGGTGAAGTGTCAGGTGTGGGTACGCTCCACTTCTCTCTTTTAGCATGTTTATTTTCAGTGCTTGTCTTTGTGCTGTGGGTTTCTAGAGATGCATATTAGATTGTAAATCCATGTTGTCATCATTGTAACTCGCCTTCATGTCATTCCAAACCTGTGCGACCAATAGGGGTGTGACAATATATCGTGTCACAATAAATCGCAATACAAAAATGCAACAACATGTATTGAGGATAGTTACATAAAAAAATAATTTTTATCATATGTCTTGGAATATCGTTATAATATCGTATCGTGATATATATCGTAACGTGTGAGGGGATCGTTACACCCCTATAGACCAAGAAACATAAAACATGTTCATGCTGGTAAAATTGGTAAAATATTTAACTAAAAGTCTCTAAAATTTGTGGCTGAACTATCACCAACTAACCAAATGCATTCACACCTCTCTCTCTCTCTCTCTCTCTCTCTCTCTCTCTCTCTCTCTCTCTCTCTCTCTCTCTCTCTCTCTCTCTCTCTCTCTCTCTCTCTCTCTCTCTCTCTCTCTCTCTCTCTCTCTCTCTCTCTCTCTCTCTCTCTCTCTCTCTCTCTCTCTCTCTCTCTCTCTCTCTCTCTCTCTCTCTCTCTCTCTCTCTCTCTCTCTCTCTCTCTCTCTCTCTCTCTCTCTCTCTCTCTCTCTCTCTCTCTCTCTCTCTCTCTCTCTCTCTCTCTCTCTCTCTCTCTCTCTCTCTCTCTCTCTCTCTCTCTCTCTCTCTCTCTCTCTCTCTCTCTCTCTCTCTCTCTCTCTCTCTCTCTCTCTCTCTCTGTCTGTCTGTCTGTCTGTCTGTGAGGTCAGGGTTGTGTTGGGGAACACGTGTGTGAGGATGAGGAGAAACACACTCCCTTCAGGCCCAGGCGCTTTTTATAGATCCTGCCGCCGGTTAAGCAGAGACGAGAGAGTTTAAAGAAGGATGTTGGAGATGTTTGCATCATTCTTCTCAGAATCGCACGCGAAGAGCTTGTTGTTGTGCCTCAGACCGGAAGCTGCTATCTTTAGACCAGGCCTCATGTGCTTCGATTAGGCTGTCAGGCTGTCACGCGTGCTCTGTGGCGTGAAGCTAACACGCGTGATTAGTCCAAATCGAACCCGAATCGTGATATGTCTTAGTGCGTTATCAAAATGCAAAGGCTGCGATTTAATTAATTAAGAGTGAATCTGCTCTGAGTTTGTCACTTTAATGTGCATTTATTATTAAGATTAGTTTATAGCCATAATGATATATAATCACAAAATGTTGGCCACATTGTTCAGCCCTACAAAAGAGCACAGCAAACTTGGAAAGATTAAGAAAATGCATTTCTCCCTCCAAATCATCAGTCTTATATTTATGGGGGATATATTTGGGTCCTGATAAATGCTAAATGTCTAATGTTACTGGTAAAAACTGGCCTACATTATTTTAAATATATCTAGTCAGTGACAGAGTTCAAGCATATTCATCTAAAATAAGTTTTCATCTTCAGAATCATGAATATTGTTATTCTGGTGTCTCTATTGTCCTGTGCTTTGGGTTTCCAGCACCAAGTCCAAGACTATTCATTTACACACACAATGTAAAACCAAATTTAGCATTTTGATGGAGTATCGCAATAATACCGTATCATGGATTCAGTTCGTGATATGTATATATATATCCCCCTTTTCTCTTGTTTGGGATAAATGTCAGCACTGAATACTAGCTAAGGAACGACTCCGGATCAGAAGATGTGGCTTCATTTCTTTCCCACCCATATTTTTGTCCCGTTGGATTTGCCAACCTTCTCCAGTCTATCTTTATAAGCAAACTTTATGGTGAGTTCAGAAAACCGCTTTCAAACCAAACAAAGGACATGAAATGTGTGACAAACAGGTCCATATAAAAGCAGAGCGCTGGCGTAAAGCGTGTGTGTGTTCTTGCCGTTCTCTTCCGCTCACGTGTGTTTCAGTTCCTGATGGCCTACATCGCATCTCAAACAGGGTTTGCTTTCTTGCTTTCATCTCTTCCTCTTCCTCCATTTGTTACTTTCGCTTTTTTCATCCTTGCGTTGACGTTTGCAAAACGGCTGGAATGGCTTACGTCACCTTTTTTGGGTTTGCATACTTAAATGCAGAGAAGAAAATGCAAATGAGGCGTGCGAGAGCGAGAGGGATTCCTATTGAAGCTTGTGTTTTCCTTGTATGGAGCAGGAATGAGCTTTAATGGATTATGTTGAGTTTTATCAGACGTCCCGCAGGCTTTCCCTATACCTCACAGATGAACGTGTGTGTGTGTGTGTGTGAGATCTGAATCTACACTGAACTGAACTGACACTGAACTGTCTGAAGTGCTGTAGCTCCAGTAGTGCAACATTGTTCATGTTAGATGCCTACAAACGTGCTGCAGTGGGTCTAAAAAAATATTACATTTATTTGAATTACAATTTTTTTTTTTTTTTTTTTTTTGAATGATTCAATGACTCACTCATAAAGTTACTGGATGAATCAGTGTTTTTTTTAAAGGGGTGGTTGATTATGATTTCACTTTTTTAACTTTAGTTAAACTTTTTAAGGACTACAACAAACGGCTGGTAGAGACTGCACAACATTCATCCCGGGTTAGTGACATCACCAAACCTAAAATTTGCATAAACTCCGCCCCCGAGAACGCGAATTATAGTTGATCAAGACAGAATATGCTAATCAATGACTAGAAGATAACTACACATAAGCTTCATAACTTCATCAAATAACCATTCAGAAATGTCCTGTTGCTTTTACATGTTGTCACTTCTTGAGTCTCTCCATCTTTGTCTGACTCCGGTGTGAACATAAAAGGCTAAAAGTTTTTGAAATGTTCAGTGCATGTGTGTGTAAGTGCAAACTCTTGAAGCTCCGCCCCCTGTGCTGGGAGCAGCAGCTCATTTGCATTTAAAGGGACAGACACAAAACGGTGCGTTTTTGCTCACCCTCAAAAAGTGACAACTTTAACATGCTATATAAAAATATCTGTGGTGTTTTTCAGCTAAAACTTCACACACACACACTCTGGGGACATCAGAGACTTATTTTACATCTTGTGAAAATGTCACTATACCACTCCTTTAACAAATCTCTTGAATGAATGATTCAATAATAATAAAATAAAATAAAAAATTAAGTCGCTTAGTGGTGAAACAATGTTCAATCGTTATTTGAAGCGTCTAAAAGTGATTTACTCTATTTTTATCGCTACCGTAGACATCAGCTTTTATGTCGGATATATAAACTTTTATCCCAGTACTTCTGTGATTGATTTGAATGATTGTAACGCAGATTCTCTCTCTCGGTCAGCGGCAGCACAGACCTGAATGTTCGCTGTGATCGTTCTTGTCGAACGTTTAATAGACGTAACCGAATTGCTTTAATTTATGAATAATAGGGCTGTCACTTTTTGTTCGAAAATCGATTGCACAATCGATTGGACCAACCAACGCAAGTTTCGAAAACTAAAATAGGGAATCGATTTTAACTGTCTTTTTTCGGAGCGCGTCCAGCTCGTCACGATACGCCCGCAGCGAACGCGTGTCACACAGCGACTGCAGGCTCTGACAAACACGCATAACAGCAAATTATCTTTCTGCATAATGCGTCTCTTTTTACTACAAAACTGTGAATTCTGCCGGTATGCGGACAGTCATATGCATTCAGATACAAATTCGGGCTACGCGTCTACAATCGCCTACGTAGGCAAAATTTGTTTGACATTTCTAATCGTAAACACAGCCATGTTGAAGACTGAGGTAATGTTTTTCATTTATGCTATGGCAGTCCACTCTGCTTATTGTTTTTCGAGAATGTTGCGCTCCTGTTTGTCATTGTGTACGAAACTTCACGCCAATAAATCATCAGAAATATTGCAGACTTGTGTGCGTCTCAAGCGCCCTCTTTACGTTCGTCCTAATGCCTGTTCGTTGTCCGTGGATTTGCCCATATTTTGCGTTTAAAATGGAAACGTCTTTAGACATGGAAAATCGATTTTACAACCGATTCAATGAACACTTATGTCTCAAAAATCGAACAGGATTTTTTTCACAAAAGTGACAGCCCTAATGAGTTCACGTGGCTGTTTGAATTGAGATTGCGATCTTTAAACGATTAATCATGCAGCTCTAATACAAAGTGGGATTTGTTCTTGTAGTTCTTGTTCTTGTAGCTCCCTCCTACTTCCACTCGCTCCTACATCCCTACCAGAAGCCTACGATCGGTCAGAGAGCGACGGCTCGGGGTTCCTTCACAGAGAGCCACAAAAATCACTTTCCAGAACATTCTCATTCACAGTTCCCTGCTGGTGGAATGCTCTCCCCACCCTCATCTGGAATGCAGAATCCCTGACAACATCCAAAAGACAGCTGAAAACCCATCTCTTCTGTGAGCACTTAACCTCATAAAAAAAAAAAAAAAAAAAAAAAAAAAAAAACCTTTTCCTTTCATCCTCCCTTGTCTGGCTTATGCTACTCTGAGCAATGCCTGAACTTTGTATTTTGAGCACTTCTTGCGTTGTTTTTGCCTCTTCACGATGGCTCGCTTAATTTAGTCCTAATTTGTAAGTCGCTTTGGACAAAGGTGTCTGCTAAATGACAATGTAAATGTTGTTGGTGTCTAAAGGTCCTTGCACACTGAAAATGTCGCATGTAAAAAAATAAATACGACCTGTCAATCATGTTTACACACTGCCTACGAAACTTTCGTCCGTTATGAAAAAATTCGGATCGTGTTTGATTTTCTGCGTTTTCCATAGCTAGCCTTTTGGAGAGATGTTTGGACAATTCAGAGCCACCGAATGACGAATACGGAAAACCGCACATCTTTCGGACTCTCGGCCGTGTGTCCACTAAAGCGTTCTTAGCCAGCTGAAAATGCTAGCGCTCTGCTAAACGCCTAGCTATGGGCGCTTGAGAGCGTTTTGGCAACGCTGCATTTCAGTTGAGACGCTTTGCTTGTTATGATACGGAATATCCGCGAAAGTGTTACTAGTATCTCATTTCACACATATTTTGTTTCTGTGTTGATTCTATATTAAAATGTCGATACAATGTTACATATTTTCTAATCTTTCAGAAAACACTGAAGCTTCCCCGGGCGCCGCCATTGATTAGCGGACCCCCACCTGCTGTTAGCATTCCATTGACTCCCATTCATTTTGGCGTCACTTTGACAGCGAATAACTTTACATCTGAGGCGTTTAAAGACTCAATTTGTCCATTATTTATTCCTAAAGAAACACGACAATGTATAAAAGTCTCCATTACCTTGTATCTTACGTTATGGCCCCGTAGAAGCCGTTTTTGTAAAAATAGGCTAACGATTGCGTCATAACTACGCGACTCTCTGTCGCACAGTAGAGAGATTACCGTATGGACAGGAGGAGAAGCTCGCGTGCAATCAGGGGGACGTGGAGGCAAAATGACAAAATAATTAATCAGAATACTTAGCAAAAGTTGCTCCTGCTCCAGCTCATGGACAGCTCCTACTCACACTCTCCGTCTCTGCAAGTTTCGGAAGGGAATGATTCAGATTTCTCTCGGCATAGCTACTAGAAGACAGACGGGCTGCTCATGTCACATCTATGTTGTCAAGCTCCGTTTGAGTCTGCGCAGTACGCTCAGCCATCAGGAAGAAGTGCTTCTAATTGACTTCACTTTTCTCCATTGAATCCAATGGGGTCGCTGTGCCCAGTTCTTTTACTGTCTATGGAAAAAACGCTCGTTACGCTCATGGCGTTTTAAAAAACGCGGCGCTCCCATTGAAAACAATTGGAAAAAAAAAACGCTTTGGTGGACACATGGCCTTAAGGCCTGTTCACACCGGGACGAATTTCGCGTGCGATATTCGCCGACGTTTAACGCCTCGTGACTAAACAAAGGGCGCCAATGTGAGTGTGAACTAGGGATGGCTCGATACCATAATTTTGGTTTCGGTACGGTACCAGAACCTAATACCTCGGTATCGATACTACATCGATACCACGGGTGACAAATAACCAGCCTCAAAATTTAAGTGAATTGAAACAATTTTATTAAAAAACACTGCTTGAAACTGCAGTACTGAATGTGCAAACAAAAAGTATCAAAATGTTAAAATAAATAAATAAACAAAAAAACAGTCAGGGAACTTACAGTAGATTAAATTTTGATTTTGAAAAAAAAGAAAGAAAAACCTGAAATGATACAATTAAAATAGGTTAATATCTATAATAATTGATTAATATAGAATAATAATAGAATAATGAAATGAATAATTTTTAGCTGACATGCATTAACAGAGAATTATCAACATTTATAGCATTTATTCATCTTGGTTTGATTACTGTTTGGTTTGTGTTTGGGTTCATATTAGTTTAATGCATTGCATATAAAGTAATGTTAACATGCTAAACATGTATTAGTATAAATAATAATTACTGATTGATCTAGATTGATAAATGCTATAATACGGTTAGGTCAGGTTACCTAATGAATGTGGACAAATGTAGCTTAAATGTAAAGTGTTACTCTAACATTCATATTAGTAATATCCATATTACTACTATTACTCTAGATTCCTTAGATTCCTCTAGGGGTCGCACTCGCCACAGCAGCAGTGATATGCCATTCATTTTACTATCACTAATACTAAAATTAATATCACTAATCTCTTTATTCATTCAAATTCAATTAATATATGATTGTTTGAAAGTGCAAAAATTATGAGACCTAAACTTCATTGCAACTTTCATTCACATTTGAGCTTTCGTGTTTACCGTGTCATATTTAATTGATAAGCTTTTATGTATGTGCGCTATGAATAAAAGTCTAAATTAAAACAGTTGAATGATGGACTCACCTGTCGATCTCTGAACTCTTTGAACAAGTCAGGATGATCAAGTGACAACTGCTCAACGTTAGCCAGATTTGATGTGTTGCCTCCCGTCGCAAATTTAAGGCAGTGTTTGTAGAGTGGTGCATTGAGGTCTGTTGCTTCACCTTTCTCATTACTTTTGTAGGCAAAGTAATGCTATATTTCACTCCTACTGCTCTCTTTATTTATTAATTTCGGGCGTGTAGAATGAGCTTCATCTGTTTGATCCATCGTGTTCCTCCGTTGTCACCGTTTGCCGGTTGTGCGTGACCCGCGTCAGTTTGGGTAGCGCACTGCCGCCTAGCGGTGAACTTCGAAACAGCAGCGCATTAAATACCGAATTGAGCAAAATTATGATATTGTACCGTTTGAAATATAATATATACCGGTATTTTTGCAGTACCGGTATACCGCGCATCCCTAGTGTGAACACCGACGCGATAAAGGCCACGCGTAAAAGCATCATTTTTTAATAAACGCCTCGGGTTCGTTTTTTTGGTTTGACGCAATTTTGCATGTTCACTCGGCTCAGCGTCAGCGAAAATCGCTTGGGTGTGAACACAAACGCTGGCGAATAACGCGCGCTGATATTTGTCCCGGTGTGTATGGCCCTTTAGTCTCTATGGATAAAAGTGTCAACTGTATGTCAGAGTAGCTGTACAGATCAATCTCGGCGTACTGTATGTAATTTGTACCAAATGACCTTGAAGGTCAAGATTTAATGGATGTCGTCTACCCGTGACCACGACACACTCTATCAGCCGTACTCGCGCTCATGCACTCGGTCTGCAGTGAGATTAGCGCTGCTGTGTGTAAAGGACAGGGGAGCTTGTGCAAGTTGTTGACCTGTAGTAGCCTTCTCACAGTCAGATTGCACGAAATAATCTCCTGTAAAATCACCTCTGAGCTGTTCAGGGATCAGCCGTTTCTCAGGCCTAGAGGATGCATTTGTCCTATAGCACTTCTTTGTTCTTTCACCAGTCGTGATCTATTTTGCGTGAGTTTTTGGTCTTGATTTAAACATTTAAATGCTTATACAACGTTTTTGTTAGGACAGAAAGCTGGTGTTTGTAATGTCTCATTTTTAGCTTGTACACAAATCTGGTACTGCGATTTGTTTGCTTACCAAAGATAGCAACCTGACATCAGTGGAAATCTATTATTTAGGGCTCAGAAGGGTTTGCTTAACTTTCCCAAGCACAGCAATGATGCTGGAAAGAAAAAAATGTGTTTTTGATGAACTAATAGGCCTAGCTCATTCAGTAGCTGTTTCAGTAGCAGTTATATATTATATTAGTAGTTATATATAAGATTTTAACATTTTGTGCTTTATGATGCTTGAAAGCTTCACCTAAAAATTTTAATATTCATTTAATTATAGTTACTCACGCTCAAGTTGTTCCAGATCCATTAGACTTTTGTTTATCTTAATGTAGAGCTCATCAAATATGGGAAACAGAAGCTCAAACGTGTTTAAACCAATAAGGTTTGTTCTTGTGCGTCAACCAATCAGATTTGAGCTTTCGTTGACCATATCTGATGTGCTCTATGTACGCGCATTGATCATGTTTATATGTGAATAAAAGCCTAAATAAATCTGCCAAACTCTAACTTGGGTCACTTATGGTTCACTTAAATAACTACATGAAAAATGAAGTAATGTTTACTTCAATTATAAATATGTAAGGGCTTAAATAATGCATGTCAGTCTCAACTAGTGATTTCAGACACCAAAAATATTCAACCAAAAGGGTAAATATAGCTACATATAATTTTTTACTTTTGGCAATATTTTGTATAAATATTAATAAATAAATCTGTGATCATATCGGCTCAAAATACTTGGATTAAATCACTCAATTCATATTACTTTATGTCTTGGGGAACATTTTGAAGTGTCAAAGTTTTTCAGTAATGGACTGAAATTGCTCAGGTGGGGAAAATGAAGCTTGTGAATATGAATTTATTTGAATTTAAAGCTCACTTGACTTAGCTCTGGATCATTGCACGTCACGCTGCGGTGTCTTGATCTGTCTGACACCAGTTTCATTAGGTTGTACCTTTATGCAAACGTGCATCGGATCATCACCTGACTCGTTTTGCTCTAGTCTCGGCTGTAGTCTCTGGCTGTAGTCTCTGGCTGTAGTCTCGGCTGTAGTCTCTGGCTGTAGTCTCTGGCTGTAGTCTCTGGCTGTAGTCTCTGGCTGTAGTCTCTGGCTGTAGTCTCGGCGGTAGTCTCTGGCTGTAGTCTCTGGCTGTAGTCTCTGGCTGTAGTCTCGGCTGTAGTCTCGGCTGTAGTCTCTGGCTGTAGTCTCGGCGGTAGTCTCGGCTGTAGTCTCTGGCTGTAGTCTCGGCTGTAGTCTCGGCTGTAGTCTCTGGCTGTAGTCTCTGGCTGTAGTCTCTGGCTGTAGTCTCTGGCTGTAGTCTCGGCGGTAGTCTCTGGCTGTAGTCTCGGCTGTAGTCTCTGGCTGTAGTCTCTGGCTGTAGTCTCTGGCTGTAGTCTCGGCTGTAGTCTCGGCTGTAGTCTCTGGCTGTAGTCTCGGCGGTAGTCTCTGGCTTTAGCCTCGGCGGTAG
This sequence comes from Scardinius erythrophthalmus, assembly GCF_964197995.2. Classification (NCBI taxonomy): domain Eukaryota; kingdom Metazoa; phylum Chordata; class Actinopteri; order Cypriniformes; family Leuciscidae; genus Scardinius; species Scardinius erythrophthalmus. The sequence goes on from NC_138228.1 coordinate 47,260,549, forward strand.
TCTCTGGCTTTAGCCTCGGCGGTAGTCTCTGGCTTTAGCCTCGGCGGTAGTCTCTGGCTTTAGCCTCGGCGGTAGTCTCTGGCTTTAGTCTCGGCTGTAGTCTCGGCTGTAGTCTCTGGCTTTAGCCTCGGCGGTAGTCTCTGGCTTTAGCCTCGGCGGTAGTCTCTGGCGGTAGTCTCTGGCGGTAGTCTCTGGCTTTAGTCTCGGCGGTAGTCTCTGGCTTTAGTCTCGGCGGTAGTCTCGGCGGTAGTCTCGGCTGTAGTCTTGGCGGTAGTCTCGGCTTTAGTCTCGGCTGTAGTCTCGGCGGTAGTCTCGGCTGTAGTCTCGGCGGTAGTCTCGGCGGTAGTCTCGGCTGTAGTCTCGGCGGTAGTCTCGGCTGTAGTCTCGGCGGTAGTCTCGGCGGTAGTCTCTGGCTCTAGTCTCGGCGGTAGTCTCTGGCTCTAGTCTCGGCGGTAGTCTCTGGCTCTAGTCTCGGCGGTAGTCTCTGGCTCTAGTCTCGGCTTTAGCCTCGGCGGTAGTCTCTGGCTTTAACCTCGGCGGTAGTCTCTGGCTTTAGCCTCGGCGGTAGTCTCTGGCTTTAGCCTCGGCGGTAGTCTCTGGCTGTAGTCTCTGGCTGTAGTCTCTGGCTGTAGTCTCTGGCTGTAGTCTCTGGCTTTAGCCTCGGCTTTAGTCTCGGCGGTAGTCTCTGGCTTTAGTCTCGGCTTTAGTCTCGGCCGTAGTCTCTGGCTTTAGTCTCGGCCGTAGTCTCTGGCTTTAGTCTCGGCCGTAGTCTCTGGCTTTAGTCTCGGCCGTAGTCTCTGGCTTTAGTCTCTGGCGTAGTCTCTGGCTGTAGTCTCGGCCGTAGTCTCTGGCTTTAGTCTCGGCCGTAGTCTCTGGCTCTAGTCTCTGCCTTTAGTCTCGGCGGTAGTCTCAGCTGTAGTCTCTGGCTGTAGTCTCTGTAGAGGCCGGGCGGTCTCTGATTTCTCAGCAGGTGCTGTAGGTGCAGCGTTGCATAATGCCTGTCTTCTGCCGTTCATGGAAATTTTAAGTGCCTTGTCCTTAATCACCATCTACATTAGGACTGCATGATACTGAAGAAAAGTGCGAGATGCGATAACTCATTAAATAATGCGATATGCAATACGATAATGCTTAAAGTGTGTAAAATAAACTTTAATTTTCTTTAAAATAGATTTAAAATGATATTACTTGCATGTGTTTTTCACAATCTTTTTGCAGCAGTGTTTTACTGTAGCATAAGAAGTGTTATTTTAACATCAGAGTAAACCTCAGGTTTAAGGCATTAGGTTTTTTTAAGAACAGAAACTGAATAATCAAATGTAAAAATAAAACACTACTTAGTTTTCACTGTATAAATGAAAAATATACTGATTCTTATTATAAAATAAGATTTCTTATAAATTCTTATAAAGCTACAAAAGTTATTCACCCGACTCCGAGAGTCAGTGAGTGATTTTTCTCTTCGTCTTTTCTTCATGACCCCGATTATTGCAAGCCGTTGCGATATGCATATCGCGATATATACATTTGCGATATATTTCGATAATTTTAATATATACATTGTGCAGCCCTACTCTACATGTCTGTGGTGAACTTAAAATTGTACTGGTAGTCCACTGAAGAGTTTTGGGGTATAATATGTCACGGTTTACTTTATTTTGCTCTCCTCACTCAATGAACTATTGTGTCCTGAACACACTAGTGAAAAAACATAAAAAATGAAATCTGGTGTTTAAATTTTTGGTTCGTCTATATATGCTCTTCATGCGTATGTAGATTTTAAATGCATTGTCCTTAATCACCATCTACATGTCAGTGGTGTTGGCACTGAATAATAGTGTTACACACGTCATACTTGACCTGGCTCTTCTGAACTGGACTCCCCGTGTACTGCACACACACATGCTCTTCATGCACATGTTGAAGAGGGCCTGGAGTGAGCGAGCGCAGCATCATCATCATCATCTGAGCGTTATGTAAGTGTTATCCAGCTGTGGAGGGAATGCACTTCAGTTAATGCCTGTGTAATCCAGCTCCGCTGATGCTCATAGAGATGGAGATCCTCTCTCTTCAGTCTCCAGATCCCGTCAGAACCTCTTCCTGAAGGATTAGCGGACTACAATGCTGGAAAAATACAGCCACACATCGATAATGTTTGCTTTCATTGCTTTGCTTTTAGTGATTTCACATAGCATGGAATTTGTCCGTGCTTTTTTTAATTGTAAGAGTTTCATGTACTATGAAGTTATTATGGAACATTCATAACACAAATCTCGCTGCACAGACCATATTATAACTAATCTGGCAAAATGGGTCACTCAGTCATTCTGTGACATCACAACCATGAGGACATTGAAATATGACCACCAGAATTAATATTTCTCTCAGTGATTTGGGCTGAACAGTGAAGTGGAGGTGAGCTGATTATAACAGCTCCTTCAGAATACCCTGATTACTTTGAATGATTGTGGGGAAATGGTCATGTTTAGCCTATTTGTTTATGCATGAATTTATTGATGCACTTATTTGTGCATGTGATGCATTTATTTATGTATTTATTGATGCATGCATTTATCTACGAATGCATTTATGCATGTATTTACATATGTGTAAAATGCATATTTTTGCATGCATGCATGGATTTTACTGGGTGTCCTGGGTGGGTTCTGTGTGGTTTCTTAGCAGCCATCGTCAAAACTAACTGACTTCTCTAAGCTTCAATAGTACTGACCAATCCTACCTCAGTAACTCACCATGTAACTTCACTATATTCTCAGATAATCTTTTGTGCTTTTCTAATGTAAGATCTGTGTGATGAGATTGTATGTAAGTGATCCTGGAAAACTGTTGTTGCTGGGTCACTTATAACAGTGAATCTGCAGTGGATACAAGTTGTATTTTCCTTTTCCTAATCTTTAAAATAGAAGTTGATTCTGTAAATGTGCCGTCCTCATTCTCAAATGAACATGTAGAACATCAATTTACTCCAAGGTCAATTTAATGCTATTAACTTTTCATATTGGATCAGGTCACTGTCGAAAGACTTCCACATGCGCTGTAGAAGTCTTGAGAACTGTTCTGTTCACTTACATTGATGCTTTCACTTTCAGACGTGACGCATCTCTTCAGGTGATTGTGAGAAATGGTTCGTGTTTTTTACGTTGCTGCTTAATTTAAAAACAAATTTCATGAAAAACAGATTCAAATGCTTTGAAATGACATTCCAGCCCCTGTGAGAATATTATCCATTACATATAAGAATAATAATATATTTTTGCGCACAAGTATATCTGACCCTGGATCACAAATATATATATAGTAAATATATAAAACATTTATTTTTGTGAGTGAATGCAGCACAATCACACACATAAATGAACTACTTTAAAGGTGATTTTCTCAATGTTTCTTTTTTTTTCACCCTCAGATTCCAGATTATCTCAGCCAAATATTGTCATATCCTAACAAACCACACATCAATGGAAAGCTTATTTATTCAGCTTTCAGATGATGTATAAATCTCAATAAAAATAAAAATAAAAATAACCATGTGACTGGTTTTGTAGTCCAGGGTCACAAATATGTGTAAACCGTGCATTGCTACAGAAGTATCAAGCGTGGCTCATTAATGGCGTTTGGTTTGTTCTGTGTGTGTGTGTGTGTGTGTGTGTGTGTGTGTGTGTGTGTGTGTGTGTGTGTGTGATCTGTCCTCTCGAACACACACCCTGCTCCTGCCCAGGCTTGCTAACACACACAGGGTTTCCTCGCCCTGTTCAGGCTCAGCTTGTTTTGCTATTTCGGTTTATATATTCACACAGTCTCTTGTGCTTTAGTCTCCGCATGGCTCCCTCAGCGCTTGATTGGCTGGTGACGGGGCATGAGGTCATCATTAGCTCTCACTCTTCACAACACACTTTTACTGGATCTCCCACTGTACTGGGTCACTGTACTGGATCACTGTTCTGGGTCACTGTACTGGATCACTGTACTGGGTCTCCCACTGTACTGGGTCACTGTACTGGATCTGGATCACTGTACTGGATCACTGTACTGGGTCACTGTACTGGATCACTGTACTGGGTCTCCCACTGTACTGGGTCACTGTACTGGATCACTGTACTGGGTCACTGTACTGGGTCACTGTACTGGATCTCCCACTGTACTGGATCACTGTACTGGGTCACTGTACTGGATCACTGTACTGGGTCTCCCACTGTACTGGGTCACTGTACTGGGTCACTGTACTGGATCTGGATCACTGTACTGGATCACTGTACTGGGTCTCCCACTGTACTGGGTCACTGTACTGGATCACTGTACTTGGTCTCCCACTGTACTGGGTCACTGTATTGGATCACTGTACTGGGTTACTGTACTGGGTCACTGTACCGGGTCACTGTACTGGGTCTCCCACTGTACTGGGTCACTGTACTGGATCTGGATCACTGTACTGGGTCACTGTACTGGGTCTCCCACTGTACTGGGTCACTGTACCGGATCACTGTACTGGGTCATTGTACTGGGTCACTGTACTGGGTCTCCCACTGTACTGGGTCACTGTACTGGGTCTCCCACTGTACTGGGTCACTGTACTGGGTCTCCCACTGTACTGGGTCGCTGTACTGGGTCGCTGTACTGGATCTCCCACTGTACTGGGTCACTGTACTGGATCACTGTACTGGGTCTCCCACTGTACTGGGTCACTGTACTGGGTCACTGTACTGGGTCACTGCACTGGGTCACTGTACTGGATCTCCCACTGTACCGGGTCACTGTACTGGGTCTCCCACTGTACTGGGTCACTGTACTGGGTCTCCCACTGTACTGGATCTCCCACTGTACTGGGTCACTGTACTGGGTCTGGATCACTGTACTGGGTCTCCCACTGTACTGGGTCACAGTACTGGATCTGGATCACTGTACTGGATCACTGTACTGGGTCTCCCACTGTACTGGGTCACTGTACTGGATCACTGTACTGGATCACTGTACTGGGTCACTGTACCGGGTCACTGTACTCGGTCTCCCACTGTACTGGATCTCCCACTGTACTGGGTCACTGTACTGGGTCTGGATCACTGTACTGGGTCTCCCACTGTACTGGGTCACAGTACTGGATCTGGATCACTGTACTGGATCACTGTACTGGGTCTCCCACTGTACTGGGTCTCTGTACTGGATCTGGATCACTGTACTGGGTCTCCCACTGTACTGGGTCACTGTACTGGATCTGGATCACTGTACTGGGTCACTGTACTGGGTCTCCCACTGTAGTGGATCACTGTACTGGATCTAAATCACTGTACTGGATCACTGTACTGGATCTCCCACTGTACTGGGTCACTGTACTGGGTCACTGTACTGGATCTCCCACTGTACTGGGTCACTGTACCGGGTCTCCCACTGTACTGGATCTCCCACTGTACTGGGTCACTGTACTGGGTCACTGTACTGGATCTCCCACTGTACTGGGTCACTGTACCGGGTCACTGTACTGGGTCTCCCACTGTACTGGATCTCCCACTGTACTGGATCTCCCACTGTACTGGGTCACTGTACTGGGTCTGGATCACTGTACTGGGTCTGGATCACTGTACTGGGTCTCCCACTGTACTGGATCTCCCACTGTACTGGGTCATAGTACTGGATCTGGATCACTGTACTGGATCACTGTACTGGGTCTCCCACTGTACTGGGTCACTGTACTGGATCTGGATCACTGTACTGGGTCTCCCACTGTACTGGGTCACTGTACTGGATCTGGATCACTGTACTGGGTCTCCCACTGTACTGGGTCACTGTACTGGATCTGGATCACTGTACTGGATCTCCCACTGTACTGGGTCACTGTACTGGGTCACTGTACTGGGTCTCCCACTGTACTGGATCACTGTACTGGATCTAAATCACTGTACTGGGTCACTGTACTGGGTCACTGTACTGGGTCACTGTACTGGATCACTGTACTGGATCACTGTACTGGGTCACTGTACTGGGTCACTGTACTGGACCTCCATTGGCTCGAAGTTTCTTGTATTAAAATGACAGTCAAAGTGAAATTTGACTCCAGTGCCAGGATCAAGCACACAGGAGTGTGTGAGACTGTGAAACACAAGTTTTATATATGTGACCCTGGACCACAAAAACAGTCAATCTTTTTTTTTTTTAAATTGAGATTTATACATCATCTGAAAGCTAAATAAATAAGCATATGGTTTGTTTGGATAGGGCAATATTTGGCTGAGATACAACTATTGAACATCTGGAATCTGAGGCTGCAAAAAAAAAAAAAAGAAATATTGTGAAAATCCAGGGTCACATATAATGTTTCTAAATATTATATTATATTATATTATATTATATTATATTATATTATATTATATTATATTATATTATATTATATTATATTATATTATATTATATTATATTATATTATATTATAAACAATTAAAAAAAAATAATGCTGTTTAGTTCAGGAAGTGCTGTATTCTGGTTTTCATTAAAAATAATAAATATTAACGTTTATAAACATGTTTTGTATATAATGTTTGTAAATTTGGCTTTTTTTGTTTTGTTTGTTTGTCCCAGGGACAGCAGATGTAAAATAGCCTTTGGGCTAATTCTGGCACACTGTACATTTAATTATGTATTATTAGTGTGCATTGTCCCTGTTAAATAAACCTAAAATAAATGTAATGAATTTGAATATTACATGTTAATAATATTAATATATTAATATTAATGTTATATTTTATATTAAGTAACACTTAAAAATAAGGTTGCTTGTTTAATTGAGTACTGTTCTCTTTTTTTTTAAATCTTTACTGTAATTTTGTGTAAAAAACAAAACAAAAAAAGCAGTCTGATTAGTTAGAGTCCAGAAAGCTCATATAGCAGTTCATTTGTGGCCGTGTAAGGGGAAGGTGGAGCTGTGTGCAGTGCATTGTGGGATTGCTGGCTGTGGTGAAGTGTGTTTCTGTGCTGATCCAGCAGATGGGGCTGAGACAGTGGGGTTTGCTCTCTCTGATCTCACACACATTCTCCCTGATACTGGTTTGCTATGGGTGTGTGTGTGGGATTATAAAACCACTATGACCGATATGATTTAATTACTTCTATCCAAAATGAGCGCATATTTTAATATTACAAATATTTACTCCTTCCTCCCTGTGAGATGCAACGGGAGCATTTCAGCTCTAAAAATGTCTAAACGTTTTGGATGCATAAAAACATTAAAGCTCTTTTCCAGGTCATCTGAAGCCATACAGTAAGTGTGTGTGTGTGTGTGTGTGTGTGTGGAGGAACTGACTAACATTTAAGCATTTATTCACTGATAATCAAATAAGCTGCAGATTATTGGATGACGGTGAATGTCACTAGAAGATGACATCAGTAAATATCATATTTGATTTGAGGGTCACATGACTTTGAATATAGGTCACAGGTCATGAATATTTTATTTATTTATTTATTTTTCTGAGCTAGTTTCTTAAATATCTGATTATATGACATTAGCTCATGACAACATGTCTATATATATAAACAATACTGTTGTTTTTGATCATAATACTATGTGTACTACTGTGTGTGTGTGTGTGTGTGTGTGTGTGTGTGTGTGTGTGTGTGTGTGTGTGTGTGTGTGTGTGTGTGTGTGTGTGTGTGTGACTGACTGTGACTGTGTGTGTGTGACTGACTGTGACTGTGTGTGTGTGTGTGTGTGACTGACTGTGACTGTGTGTGTGTGTGTGTGTGTGTGTGTGACTGACTGACTGACTGACTGACTGACTGTGTGTGTGTGACTGACTGTGACTGTGTGTGTGTGTGACTGACTGTGACTGTGTGTGTGTGTGTGACTGACTGACTGACTGACTGACTGACTGACTGTGTGTGTGTGTGTGTGTGTGTGTGTGTGTGTGACTGACTGTGACTGTGTGTGTGTGACTGACTGTGTGTGTGTGAGATATGGTGTGACTGACTGTGTGTGACTCTCTGACTCTGTGTGTGTGTGACTGAATGTGTCTGACTGTCTGTGTGTGTGTGCGTGCGTGTGACTGTCTGACTCTGTGTGTGTGACTGACTGTGTGTGTGTGTGTGTGTGTGTGTGTTTGCACTACCCAAATCCTCTGTTGTTTTCCAGGGTGTGGATTTCATTAGCATGGATCTATTTTTGTAATGTGTGTCATGGTAAACTGAGAGTGAGATGGATGTGTTTGCTGTAGAGATGAATTCTGAGTTCGATCTAGTCGTGTTGTGCCTGAGAAAGTTGAGCTAACCTGGCAGTTCCTCTCGTTTATGTGAGTTCACGTTCCCGTAGCCAATCAGGATTCAGGATGTTTCTTACACACTCTCACGTTCCCGTTTCAGTGTGTGTTTGGGATGAACTGATGCTAAAATCTGCAGTGTTTAGTTTTATAGCTGCTCTGGAGTCACGCCTCTAAACCAAACCTCATCCGGTCCCGTCCCACACACATCAGCATTGTGTGTGTGTGTGTGTGTGTGTGTGTGTGTGTCCCAAATTCAGCTCTCCTTCACAACAAGAACAAGCAGTCACATTTATACTTTCATTCAGTTGTGTTTGTGTGCAGTGAAGGGTTGAGAGACGAGGGCCTCGGATCAGTCAGCTGCCTCTCAATTAGTGGCTAATGAAAATTAATGAAATGCTGATGAACATACAATGGAAACCAAACCATGATTTTTGAGAGGGATTTTTGGTACACCGCTTCCATAACGATCTTAATGTGAAGTACAGCCAGTGTTGGGTCTAATGCATTACTAAATATTTCATAACTGTAATTTAATTACAAGTGTGAACTGAACGTAATGCTTTTCTGCATGTTATTTAAAATAAAATAAAAATTTATCATAGTTTAAATTTGTTAAATGCAGTTAGCTGACCTTGAGTGTTTCTAGGACTTCAGTACATCGCTATATATATTTTTATAATTACTTCTGTTCTCTTTGAAATATGGTTAGTTACTGTTGTATTGACAAGCATTCATGCTAAACTAAAATATACTTTAATGTCATTTCTATTGAAACATGTATGTTATGTATTCAATATATTTGTAATTACACATTTGTAAGTTGCAATTTTCTCCATTTAAAATATATTCAACTTAAATGTAATATCAATTAATAATACAGTTTCAGTTATAATCAAGTAACTTTACATGTGCTTTAGTATGTTAGTCAACACTTTAAAATAAGTTTACTTCTTTAAAGCACAAGAAAACTTTATTAAACATGATATAAAATCTACTTTTTAACGTGACATTACAAAAGTGCACTTTTTAAAAATGTACTTAAATGTGTTACATAGTCATGGAAGTGCACTTAAGTTCCCTTTTATTTCTTTAATTATATTATCTGCAAATATAAAAAAAAAAACATAAAAAAAAAACATACTTGCACAATGCACAATATATCGGCCACCATATCGATATCGGCCGATATATGTTGATTGATATGTTGATGTTGATATGTTGATATGTTGATATATGTTGATCTTGAAATATGATTGAAATCACTTCAAAAAAGGAAAATACGATGTCTGAAGTCTGTCATATCGGCTACATAAAATTATAGAATTGTAGAATTAAGCACACCTCCTTTTCACAAGATTAAAGCGTGAGATTAATAATCTTTATTTTTATTTTTATTTTATTTTACATTCGATGAGGATGTAAAGGAAAACAGAGCTTTGTCAACTTTCCGTGTCATTTATTCAATGACATACTACAGTTATTTTTTTTGTCTGTTTTGGTTGTGTAATAACTATAATATATATGCTACACCTGCAAGAGTGGAAATAGCCTTCTCCATGTTTAGTTGTATGGAAACATCATTGTGATTTGATGGAGTGAAGTTTAGAAGGTGGAGGTCGAGCTCTCTGATCAGGGATGTAACTCGGTTGTTTGACACGAGGGTATTGTAAAGCATGTTAGGATTGCTCAGCATGAGACGTTCCTCATGAACCTCCTGCTGGGCTTTGTTTGCTTCTGCTGATGGACATTAGAGAACCAGACGGTTGCATAAGTTCCTGTTGAGGTCCTCTGATGGCCAGCCAAGCTTTCTCTTTATTCTCAGACGAGGTTTTTAACCTGTCTCTGCTCGAGAGGCGCATGCCGTATTCTTTACGAGCGCTTCGTTTGATTAGACCTCAGTGTGATGTCCCAGAGTGCTTTGGTGTCCGTTACACACACACACAGAAGGAGAGATGTGAGACTGAGTAAACTGATAAACCGATAAGACTCACTTTCTGTAAGAATCAGTCTCCACTCTCATTCATTCATTTATTCTCTCATTCATTCATGTATTCTCTCATTCAGGTCTGGAGTGACTTAAGCATGTTCTTTTGTTTCATAAACTGTCAATCAAATAATTTTTGGGTCGGTAATTATTATTATAAAAAAAAAATATGTGATAGAATGTTTCTAATGCTCAGCAAGGCTGCAGTTATTTGATCAAATATAAAGTAAAAATAAAAAAAAGTTTTAAATAACAATATATTGAATATATAGTAAAGTGTAGTTTATTCCTGTGATCAAAGCTGGATGTTCAGCATCATTACTCCAGTCTCCACTCTCTCATTCATTCATGTATTCTCTCATTCAGGTCTGGAGTGACTTAAGCGTGTTCTTTTGTTTTGATGCTCAAGAGACATTTATGATTATTGTCAGTGTTGAAAACAGCTTCATATTTTTGTGCAAACAGTGAAATTTATTTTTTCATCCAGAATTATTTCATGAACAAAGTTCAAATGGCATTTATTAGAAATCAGAATCTTTTGTAACATTATGTCTTTGTCACTTTTGATTTAATGCGTCCTTAATCTGAACAGAATTATTAGTGTGCGATAGGAAACATTTCTGATTATTATCAGTGTTGAAAACGGTCGTGCTGCTTCATATCTGTGTGGAAACTGAAGAATCCTGCCATAAGATCTTTGATGAATAGATAGTTCTAAAGATCAACATTGACTTGAAATAGAATATTTTGTTACATTGACACACATAAATGTCTTTACTGTCAATTTTGATCAACGTAATTTAATAATCCGTGCCGAATAAAAGTATCGGCTCATGATGGTAATGTTATTGTTTTGGGAATATGATATAAGTGTTCATAAAACAAAGCTTTTGCATTTTATGCAGTTCTTGAAACCTAAATCACACAACATTATGGGATGGAAAATCATTAATCGGACACTATCCATCCTATATTAAATGCTGTTTAGTGGTGCATGATATTATATACAAGTGTCAATGGTTTATTCCATTTTGGTGAAGAGGGTTTAGTTTAGTTCTTTAGTTCAAGTGAATTTGATCATTGAATGAGGTTTCTGCTCATTTACTGAAGCGAGGAGACGTTAACGCACAGGTGCGGCGCCTCATCTCCACAGTTTCTCTCTTTGAGGAAGTCTCTTGTTCAACAGAAAGGCTTGGCTGGTTATTGAGGAAGCCTGTGAACACAGGAAAGCTGTGTGTGTAAACGCGAGCGTCTGGGAAACAATGTATCGGCACATTCCTGCCGTTCTTTTTCATAAGCAGCCGGAAGCAGAGAAAGCACAAACCTTAACCTCGAATATTCCCACAGCACTTCTGGACGAGTTATATAACGCTCAAAGCTTACTCCGGCTGTACTTTCAGAACAATGTTAAACAAACATCATCGCAAGTCAAACATCAGGTTAAAACACAAGAACATTTTTATTTCTTTTGCCTGTTTAAATTAGTTTAAAATGCAGATTCTTAATATAACTTGGAGCTCCTTATTGTTAAAAATAAGATAAAATATTGGCATTGATGGTTCCATGAAGAACCTTTAACGTCTATTGAACCTTTTTAATGCAGAAATGGTTCTTTAGCAGAATAAGGTTCTCCATGGTAGTTTCAGGAAGTTCAATGGCATCGCTGCAAACAAATAAACCTTTTGGTAGCGTTAATTTTAAGTAGTCAATAATTTTATCTCTTAAAACTCATCTTTGATCACCAGAATGACATATTTAAAACATTTTTCCTTTTAAAAGAATGTATTCATGCCTTAAAATATCTTGAGTGTAACTCGACACCCTCGCCTCATTTAGTATGCGTGGTTATATGAATATGCAAATGAGCCCCGCCTCCACTCACTCACTCAGCTCAGAGATCCACTGGTTGACGATCACACGTTGATCTGATTGGTTACAAGGTAGTTTGTGACGTCAGAAACACCAGCGATTTCAAAGCGTGTTTTTGAGACTGTCTTTGGTTCACTGCAGTTTTAAGGAGGAAATACTCAGCAATGCTGTCGACTTATGAATTTACACATGGTTTGATGGATCTGATCACTGTTATCACGGCAGAAATGAAAGTGAAGAGCGCACACTTTATTACAGTTCATCGAGTCGTTTTACTGATATAAAGTTTACCAGTTTATTAAGCACCCCCTGAACATCGGTGTATATTTGTTTACTGTTAGTGGTTTAATTTGCCATGTATGTTGATGATAATGAAAGGGAGAGAGAGCGTTTATGGATAAGACTTTAATGCGCACTTCTTATACTGTGTTTACTCATCTCTTACTGTGATTTTCTGGAGTAAAACTGACGCTTCATCGTTTGTGTGATGTACAATAAACTTCATAAAACTCATCAGCATATGTTTGGCCAGCAGGTTTGTATTAATAGTGGATAAAAGCAGATGACTGACAAGTTATAACCGTAATTAAACTAAACTATACCTGTTCTGTTTCCGTACAGCGTATAATCTCTGGCTCTGTGGGCATTATTGTCCGACTCCGGGTCGAAATGAACAGCGTTACTGAGAGTTTCTGTTCTGATATTATCAGATGAGATTGTCCTGAAAGAGCGTGAGCTCGTGAGGCTCCGCCCCCTGCGCCGGCAGCAGCAGCTCATTTGCATTTAAAGGGACACACCAAAACGGCGTGTTTTTCTCAGCGCAAAAAAGTGACAATTTAAACATGCTGTAAAAAATGATCTGTGGGTATTTTGAGCTAAAACTTCACATACACACTCTGGAGACATCAGAGATGTATTTTACGTCTTGTGAATAATAGGTGTCCATATTATAGACCTATAAACAACATTAAAAGCTGGATTTTTTTTTATTGCTGTATTGCTGTCCATCAATGGTTGCATGTTGAAGGGCTTGTTAATCTACATGGTTTAGTCCTCTAGACGCTCTTATCAGCGACAACAGACTAGAGAGGAACTTATCCAGAGACGACAGCCACAGACTTCAGCTCTTTCTCCCTACGACTGTGTGGCTCTCGCACGTATAGGCCGACTGTCTTTATCTTCTCTATTTCTGATAAAGTTTTAGGAAAAGTAGTGTGAAGGAGCCATTGTTCTTTGTTTCTTTTTCTTACGGGGAACGCTCTGATATGTTTCCCAATGGCGAAATCCGAGGAAGATGCGCCGGTTGATTTGGAAAGTGCTCACGGTCTTCTCTGGACCCTCTTCCACAGGTACTCGCTTCTTCTCCGGCTGTGAAACAGCGCTCGCATTCATTCAGCGGGCCTTCTCATAATATAGTGCTGTGGTTTTGCTAAACCTGATGTAGAGTTCGACGTTGGCATGTTTGCAAAGGGGAACTTGAAAAATTCTGGGATCAGCTCAAATATACTAAGCTAACTTAATTTCATAGGTGTATTTTCACAATCCCTCTTGCATCTTTAGGGAGTCGATTAGCCAAACAATTCAAGTTCCATATTTTATTTTCTCCTTTGAAATGCAAAATAAGAGGTTTGACAGGTTTGTCCATACACAAATGGATGCTGATTATAGCTGTCAGGCTCCAAAAAAGCAGCATAAGAGTAGTCAATATGATGGCTTTTAATGTTGTTTGTGTCTATGAGGTGTTTTTAATATGCTTTAAGACAAACCATGTGCAAATTCATAAGTCGACACCATTGCTGTGTATTTTCTCCTTAAAGGAACACTCCACCGTTTTTTGAAATAGGGCTTATTCACTTTCTTTCCTACATTTAGATAGGTGGGCAAATGCATTTTTGTCTCATTGCATGCATTGTTTTAGTTTGACAGGGTCGGCGCTAGCTTAGCTTAGCATAATGAATGGAATCCTTTGTTGCCAGTTAGCATGTCCTGAGTAAAAGTGATATAAAAAAAAAAAAAAACACCTAATTACTTCTTGTGGCCTGCGTATTCACAACAAGAACAAATAGCGATGCAGATTAACACTAGGTGATTTCCTAGGCAGATATTGACTTATATATTAAGGACTATATTAGGGGGAAGCACAGGCGAAGCACTGCTACTTGGGCGTGATATCTCTGCGCCAAAGTAGCAGTGCTTCGCCTGTGCTTCCCCCTAATATAGTCCCAAGTCAATATCTGCCTAGGAAATCGCCTAGTGTTAATCTGCATCTGAACCAAAGACGGTCTCAAAAACTCGCTTTGAAATCACTGGTGTTTCTGACGTCACAATCAGATCAACATGTGATCGTCAACCAGTGGATCTCTGAGCTGAGTGAGTGAGTGGAGGCGGGGCTCACTTGCATATTCATAGAACCGCAAGCAAGGGTGTCGAGTTGCATTCAAGCTATTTTAAGGCATGAAGAAAAAAACTTTTAAATATGTCATTTTTGGTGATCAAAGATGAGTTTTAAGTGATACAATTTGTGATTGAGAGCTTTGGCAGAGATTAGCATGATTAATGATGAAAAAGTGTTTTCCTTACCAAATATTGGTTCAAAAGAATTAGTTCATGATACTTTTTTTGTTCTTTTCTTGTGTTTGGAGGTAAAAATCACCTTAAACTATGGAAAATTCAAACATCTTAAAAGGGTTGGAATGAAGTGCTGGTTAATAATGTGTCGTTTTTATCTATTGTGTTATTTTTAATGCTTTGGAGAGATTTCACCAGTCAACCGCATTAAAGTGCGATCACATTTACCATTTTGTGGCACAATTAAAAAAAAATCAAAAGCAATCCAGAGTTTCGCTAGAAAGTTGGTCACTCAAATCCGCCGTCCAACAGAAATCTGCTTGGATTTAGTTTGTGACTTCTTACATCGCTGCAGTTCTCTGCACATTTCACCTAAATTGTGACCGCACCTTTTAGAAGTAAAGATCCTTTGTAACTAAACGTATATCCAAGATATTTTGGTCCTGTGAGGTAAAAAGCAGGTGCCTATCTTACATTCCTAAAGCACTAAACTTCCTAGGAAAACACTCGGCGTCTACGCGTTTGCGTCACTGCATTCGCAAGCGAGCCTCATTTTCTCTCACCTGTAGAGGCAATGAAAGAGTCTTCTGTTCGTTTCCCTGGACAAACACCGTCTGTGAAGGCTCGACGTCAGGCCGCTCTCCTGTCCGCTAACACAGGCCTCATTATGTTCAACACTCCCACGTACAACCTGACGCCCATGCCTCAGTTTAGAAACACTTTTTCCAGCATTTATTTCAGGCTGACCTTTGAAAGCTTGTGCAGTAATAATTGAGGGCTGACGCTAGTGTTTAGATTAGAGCCAGCCAGGATATTAACAGGTAATGCAATGGACACTTTCAGCATTATGACCTTCATTAATAAGTTTCAGATACAAATAAGCGGTCGTGCATGTATGACGATTTCTATGCATATTCTGTGTGTGTGTGTGTATGTATGTATATATATATATATATATATATATATATATATATATATATATATATATATACACACACACACACACACACACACACACACACACACACACACACACACACACACACACACACACACACACACACACACACACACACACACACACACACACACACACACACACACACACACACACACGTTCAAGTTCAGTAATTTTCATTGCCATTTAGGTGAAATTACTGAACTTAAATATACGAGCTTGATAAAAATGATCATTCTAGAAGAAAATTTCAGATGGCACTTAGAGGCTTTTGCATCTATATATATATATATATATATATATATATATCAGTATATGTATAGCGTGTGAATGTGTGCATGCTTATTTATATATTATATATTACCAGAAAAGCTAAAGCGGGCCATGCATGGAGCCGCTGAGTCTCTATCTAGCATGTGTTTGTCAGTCTTGGCACGCTGTTAGATGACTTAAATACTAAAATGCTAGTCCCGGGGCCAGGCCGGCCCTCATCTTCCCGCTGTCGAGTCTGAACACGCGCTCGAGCTCTGCAGAAAAATTCCAGTCTGATGTTCACTGTAAATGACAGTGTCGTGACACGAGTTGTTGCACATTAGCAGAATCCAGTACGTCACGGCTTCGTCAGAACATGCGGCGGCGATGAACCCGTTAAGTAAACGCTTCATGGGAAGTTTACACATCGAGCGGTTATTGTAGTGTTCTGCAATACACAAGTATTGTAAACCACATTTTGCTCGTTCTCTTTTTTTATGACCTCATATCAGTGTTAAAGTGAGTTTTTGTTAATATTTCTATTTAGTTTTTAAATTTTCTTTTTCCATTTTAATTTAATTTAAAGTTTTAGCAATATAGGTTTTGTCATGTGTTGGTCTTTTTAAGTTTTTGTTTTTTAATTTGAGTTATTTTATTTCCTTAAATGAGAAATGTTGGCAGATCTCTGGGTATATATTCATTTAATATAGTTTTTATTCATTTAATAGGCTATAGTTTTTATTCATTTATTTATTCATTTTTATTCATTTAATTATTTAAACAACTGATTTATGATTTATAAATGTGACCAGTTAATGCACTTTAATTATAAAACTATGTATGTCCTTAACTTGAAATAACTTGTTTGCTTTTTTATGCATGTTACTGAATGTATACAGTATTTTTTTTTTCTTCTTTTATACAAATGCCAGGCAAAATGAATAATGTCTATAAAAATGCTATTTATACATGATCACATAAATAGTTATGTATCCTTTTAATGGTTTACAAATGCAGAGTTTCCAGTGAGGAAAAAGGTGTAAATAAGACTTGATGTAGCCAATAAACAGAGTTGTTTCTTTATATCTGCATTATTTTATTCCAATATAACTATTGGAATCATGTGTGTTTGTTTGTTTCATGGATGAGTTTTTATTCTTTTACCATTCCAACTATTGCGCCTTGGCCCCGCCCATCTGTGCTGTGATTGGCCAGAAGTTCAGCTGAAAGAGAAGAGACTCCGAGCCTCTGTGTTTTGCATGCGATACTCCTGCGAACTCTGGACTGACTTTATCACAACCTATGATCGAGTCCGTCAGACCGGGCTCTTTGCGACATGGTCGGAGATCACAGCATAACCGGAGACAGCCTAAAAACAGCCTCTCCTAAAAACGGATTAAGCTGTAAAATGGTCCTTCAGGCGGTTGGCAAAGTGCTGAGGTAACTCTCCTGTGCTCGTTCACTGATTTAAATGATCTTTTCACTGCACGTCTCCACAGTGCGCTGACACGCGTGCGCGCGCCAGAGGAATGCGCGCGCGTGTCTGTTGACGGAATGGAACTTTCCACTTTTCCACAGTTAGCAGTGCAACTTTAATGTGCGAGTGATGTGCATGTTTGCCCGGTTTCTTTAAGCAGTAATGATATAGTATCTTTCCACGTGAGGCTCTTATAGATCAGTTATTATTAGACTGAATGACGGCCATGCCAGCGCAGTTATTTCTGTGTCAGTGGACCAAAAGGTGCACCGGTATTTTTAGGCACCATATAGGCGGTTTATACATATACATACATATATATACTGTCACACCTGTAGCCTACTCACTGCCTGCGTTGTTGAATGTGTGTAGCTAATATGAATATAAACATTTGCATGTATTGTGCATGGTTTATCCAACACTACTAACCGTATACAGTAGCAGCAAAATGATGCTTACAAAAACTGCAGTTTTTTTTTTTTAATCAAAAGGGCAGCAGACTGTGATATTTGGGTTTGTTAGAAATAATGTCACAAAATTAATATATAAGATGCCACTTAAAATCCGTCGTTTTAATGAATTTATCAATAAGCTGAATGTGAAAATAAATAACTAAATAGAGAGAAAAAAAAATATATATATATTATATATATATTTATATATATAAAATATAAATATATATATATATATATATATATATATATATATATATATATATATATATATATATATAAATAAAATGTGTGTGTGTATGTATACATATAATGTGTATGTATGTATATGTATGGTTCAACTTTCCATGAGAATGGATAATAATCAAATCATTTTCTGGGAACCCTTAAGAAAAAAAAGCATTACAGTTCGTTGCAAATTGCAATATAAAAGTTGTTTTGTATAAATGTGGTGTCAGACTTTTGGACCTCTATATCGTGTGTAAAGTGCATATGTTCGTAATGCTAAGTAGAGTCGTAGGGTTCAACACACCCATAATCTTTATTTACTATTTAGTTGGTGCTTTTTATCCAGAGCGAGGCTTTGGCTCTCAGGCTCTACAGTGGCGGCGAAGACTTGATTATGAATATTCAGGTGTGTTTGAGTGAATAAGTAATTGTGTGCAGTCTGGCTCGGCCGATAGCGCTCGTGTTGTCCAGAGACTTCAGGTGAGAAACTGATACTGACAGAAGACAGAAAGAGGTTGTACGATGTTGACGATTGTCATCTATAATGCTTTCTTATTACACGTTCATTTCTCTAAGAACCAGATGATATTCTTGTTAGTGAGAAATTGTCGTCCTATTAGACGCTTGATAACTCCAGGGATTATCACATACTTGATAAATACTACTAATTCCTCTCCAGCTCTTGAAGTTTGTGCGGTTATGATTGCATATGTGTGATGTCTGCATTGCTATTATGAATGATGCACCGTTTGGATCTGCAGTTTTAATAACTTGCAACCAATTCTAACTATAGAGCGTTTATGAAGTTATATTATATGAATGTTATAGAGACTTACAATGTCATAAATATGCCATAAATGCCACACCTTTGCCCGAACTTTAAACATCTGGATTATACAGCAGAATTGAGTTCAGATCGTTTTAAAGCAGCTTTACAGCAATAAACTGGAATACAGTGACACTGTATAAGTAAAGGTGGCTTGGATTTGTGGAAAAGTGATTTTAATGCACTAATCGACGAGCCGTATACTATAGCATGAGTCTCAAGCTGACATCCGTTTAATTTTAGTCTCATAAAAACAGTCTTGGCGTTCCTACTGACTGTGCATTCCCACAGACTGTGGCTTTTCAGAGAAAGGACTAATTTGATGTTTCTATAATAGTCTTTTAAATGGCACTTTTAAAGGCCTGGAGATTGGTGGCTGGTCAAGTCAGCCAGTCTGGAGTCAAAATGGGGTTTTGTTGGCTTGGTACATATTGACCGAGGCTGAACCTAATCTTGCAGATTTGCTAATGTGTTTTAGGGTGGGATCAGCGTCTGAGGAAATATGTGGAGACTCCCTAATTTGAAGCGACTTCGCCTTTTAAGTCGTCCAATAGAGCAGAAGGATTAACCCAAATATCAGGTTTTCTGAGCACAAACCCTAATGACAGTGAGAACGCTAACCTTCTCTGCCCATTCATTTGCCTATAATTTCATATAATTTATTTATTTTTTTAAATTCCACCTCTTTATTACTAAACATGCTTGACATTTTTCTGAACCTGAAGGTCAGTTCTTACGTAGGACTGTCATGTTTCTGAATAGTTTAAATAGTTAACATTCTGGTTTAGATTAATGCCTCTTGATGTATTTAATAACTTAAACTAATATTTTTTTTCTTTTTCTTTAAATGCATCAAGATGTGCTATCCTATTGATTAAATACGTTTGAGTTAAATAGCATTGTTTTCTTTTATACATTGCACAATGCATTAATAAAGTAAGGAAAGTATCTTATCTCCATCTTGACTTCGAAAGTACAAAAATACGTCAGCAAGTCAGTGGAATGTTTTCCAGCGTGTCTCGCCCATAATGGACTAGGCATGTAGCTTCTGAGTATTTGCCAAACAACATGCCCTGAGAATAAAAATAGGCTCGATTCGACACAGTCAAACGTTCCTAATCCCGTTTATAGCTCAAACCTTTCACATCTCGCAGTCTGAGAGCGACGCCGATCTCTGATCGCATCTTGCATGATCACACCGAGCACGTCTCGTTCCCACAAACACCAGCTAAACGTGAAGCAGACTCGACATGTCTTTCCTTTTGGGAGTCTGGAGTTTAGTTGAGTTGATTATGATCCCGGGAAGGAAGTTAGTTACAGCTATTATTAAGCATGTCTATTGCATCATTTGACGTTCCTGAAAACCACATGCACGACTACAGTACGCTTTCTGAGGAAAACAAGTCAGACGCTGACGTCCTCCTCCCTCTTTTATTAACCATAAATGGAGTCAAACGCAGCCGGTTTGTAATCAGACCCGTTCCTAATCAGAGCTCACTGTTTGGGGTCAGTGGACTGATGGGTAATCAGCAATAACTGCCTCATTAATCATAACTATAAAGTCTGCATATGTGTTTAGCACCTTCAATGTCTGAGAGACAATCAGCCCTCGGATGGATGATCACATTGCATGCAAATATATCATGTTTTTTTTTTTGGTAGTTGCAAGTTAAAAGCCACCAGATGTTCAGAGCTTCTTTCGAGATGGTTATCTTTGTCTGTAAGAGCAGAGCTGAAAACCCCCTTATAATCTCGAAAGAATGCAGACAACCTTTGATCTGTACAGTAGTGTAATAAAACCTGTATATAACTGTAAGTTGGTAAGGTTGGTATGAGCTGTTTTGTATGAAAATTTGAAGCAGATAATGTATGCTCACACTTTTTAATGGAGTTGTTTAAAGAGCCCATATTATATGATATTGATGTTTTTGGTCTCTACTAGAACAGGTTTTCTTGCTTGAATGTTGATTATTTTCCTCATATGCTCCATTGTTGCCGCTCCTCTCTTCATAGTCTGTCAGTAACGCTCTGTTTACTTCCTGTCTCAATGAAGCCCCTCCTTCTAAAAAGCACACTGTGCTCTGATTGGTCAGCTGGATCAGTGTGTTGTGATTGGTCGAGTGCTTTGAGCGTGTTTGGGAAATGTCCCGCCTCTTACCATATCCACCAGTTTAACACACTACTAACTAACTCAACCAGGCCCCGCCCCTTTATTCTGCGTATTAATTATTTAAATGAGGAATATTGTGACGTTTGTTCCCGGAAGAAACTCAAGACAACAATGGAGGCATTTCAGGAGTTCAGAAACACTGACACTGATGTAGAGAAGAACTGCAGCTTCTTCATGCTCAAACAGCAACATTACAACATAAAAAAATAAATAATAATTTTAACTTTTAATACTTTTTGCAAGAATTTTTTCATGTTTAATTCAGTGTGCCGTTACTTGCCATTGTTTGTGATTTTAATTGTGAAATGTATTAGCAGTTTTGGAGTGAATTTTCCACCAAATGTGTTCAGTGTATAGAGGAATATAAATGTGCATCAGGAAACATGTGTTGTTCTGTGAATGAGTCTGTTGGTCTAGAATGAAGCTTCACATTGGGAAGCAGCTGTACTGTGAAACGCTGGTCTATTAAAGCGAGTCTTTGGCTCATGGTGCAGCGAGGACTAAAGAAGTGTCCTGTTGCGGAGTCTCTCATGGGCCTTTAGACTTGCAGTTGTTGAAGTTTGAATGGTCCTTTGTTTCTGCATCTCTTCATGTGTTGGCCTGAAGTGGTGCTGTAGGCTCAGGCCATCTCTGCACTTGTCAGTCTGTCATGTGTTTAGAGTTACAGCATTGAGTAAAATAATGTGTTGTATCCAGTTAAGCACCATTACTCAGTGAACATCGAGTGCACACGCACATCTGTCTGCCGTTGATGCATTGAACGAGAGCAGATCTCCAAAGGCAAGTTATCATTCAAAAAGCAGATGTAAAACCATGTCCTAACTGGATGAGATGTGATAAAATTCCTGCAACAAGCAGTTTGTCTGTCCAATCCTGATGCGACGACGAACTACGAGAGTGAGTCAATCAAAAATTACAGCCAATCAGAAGTGTGTGTGGGTGGAGTCTCTCTGCAAACGCACTGCAATCGCAATAGGGCTGTCACTTTTTATTCGATATTCGAATATGCATTCGAACATGACGTGAAATATCCGAAACCGAACTATAAATAAACTATCCGGTTTTTAAAGTGCCATGTTTTGCGCATTTTTTACAGTCTATGATTAGACCGTTTGCTTTTTATTTTATTGTTTGCCATCTCATCCAGTAGCGGCCGCTCTAAACGTATTGTAGCGTAGCCCCATGACCAAATCAAGCGAATAATAGCCAATAGCCAGCTTGTTTTGAAAATGGAAGATAACGACAAGACAAATGAGTCCGCGCTGTAGGCTAATTCCTGCCTATTACACACACACACACATACACACACACGACCCACAGAAAAGACACGTGTATCGAGTTCTCTTTCGGGCTTGAACAAACCATAACACACAAATTATGCCAAATGTCCGTTTTGTCGAGTGTCCTCATAAGAGCAGTCTTAAATTATTTAAATAAAGTCTTAAATGAACGTAGAGATTTGTGAGAAAATGCGACGCATGTCAGATCGCGTCTCTGTCCGCAGCGGCTGTTCTTAAAGTGTCATTAATGTTAATAACAAAGGTAAGAGAGTACATTACTCACTCAGACCCAGCGCCAGGGGGATTATTATACCGGTAGCCTAATCATGAATGCACTCCGCTATCTTTTAACACATCTCCGGCGAACGGCTTTTTCACGCAAAAGAAAAACTCTTCATGAAGCACAGTGAAATTCAGCGACCATGTGGCGTTTACTGATGGATCGAGGTTGTTCGTTAACTTCATTTTACTCGTAGATATTCGAATATATTCGAATACATTTCTTGATATTCGATATCCGTTCGAATTTGATTTTTCTCAAAAGTGACAGCCCTAAATCGCAACCAAGTTGAAACAACTAGTTTCGCAACTAGTGCGAAATAATGCTGGGTTTTCCAAATGGGAATTTGCGAGGAAACTGTAGGGGGTTTGTGAGTTGAAAAGCTAATAATTAATGAAATCGAATGTTAAATTAAATAAACATACAGTGAGGAAAATAAGTATTTGAACACCCTGCTATTTTGCAAGTTCTCTCACTTAGAAATCATGGAGGGGTCTGAAATGTTAATATTTGGTACAGTAGCTTTTGTTTGCAATTACAGAGGTCAAACGTTTCCTGTAGTTTTTCACCAGGTTTGCACACAATGCAAGAGGGATTTTGGCCCTCTCCTCCACACAGATCTTCTCTAGATCAGTCAGGTTTCTGGGCTGTCGCTGAGAAACACGGAGTTTGAGCTCCCTCCAAAGATTCTCTATTGGGTTTAGGTCTGGAGACTGGCTAGGCCACGCCAGAACCTTGATATGCTTCTTACAGAGCCACTCCTTGGTTATCCTGGCTGTGTGCTTCGGGTCATTGTCATGTTGGAAGACCCAGCCTCGACCCATCTTCAATGCTCTAACTGAGGGAAGGAGGTTGTTCCCCAAAATCTCGCAATACATGGCCCTGGTCATCCTCTCCTTAATACAGTGCAGTCGCCCTGTCCCATGTGCAGAAAAACACCCCCAAAGCATGATGCTACCACCCCCATGCTTCACAGTAGGGATGGAATTATTGGAAATAATTAGTGGAATTATGACCAAAAAGTTCTATTTTGGTCTCATCTGACCACATGACTTTCTCCCTTGACTCCTCTGGATCATCCAAATGGTCATTGGCAAACTTAAGACGGGCCTTGACATGTGCTGGTTTAAGCAGGGGAACCTTCCGTGCCATGCATGATTTCAAAGCATGACGTCTTAGTGTATTACCAACAGTAACCTTGGAAACGGTGGTCCCAGCTCTTTTCAGGTCATTGACCAGCTCCTCCTGTGTAGTTCTGGGCTGATTTCTCACCTTTCTTAGGATCATTGAGACCCCACGAGGTGAGATCTTGCATGGAGCCCCAGTCCGAGGGAGATTGACAGTCATGTTTAGCTTCTTCCATTTTCTAATGATTGCTCCAACAGTGGACCTTTTTTCACCAAGCTGCTTGGCAATTTCCCCGTAGCCCTTTCCAGCCTTGTGGAGGTGTACAATTTTGTCTCTAGTGTCTTTGGACAGCTCTTTGGTCTTGGCCATGTTAGTAGTTGGATTCTTACTGATTGTATAGGGTGGACAGGTGTCTTTATGCAGCTAACGACCTCAAACAGGTGCATCTAATTTAGGATAATAAATGGAGTGGAGGTGGACATTTTAAAGGCAGACTAACAGGTCTTTGAGGGTCAGAATTCTAGCTGATAGACAGGTGTTCAAATACTTATTTGCAGCTGTATCATACAAATAAATAGTTAAAAAGTCATATATTGTGATTTCTGGATTTTTTTTTTTAGATTATGTCTCTCACAGTGGACATGCACCTACGATGACAATTTCAGACCCCTCCATGATTTCCAAGTGGGAGAACTTGCAAAATAGCAGGGTGT